>NC_138206.1:16609489-16844489 GCF_964194415.1 Vipera berus
TCATGAATAAAACTAATATGATTGCATCTCTGCCTTTGCTTGGGAGCTCCTTTAACGATTCATTGTGAGTCCACCTCACAAGTTGGTAGCAGAGGATGGTTTAAAGGAAAGCTTCCAAGCCAGCCAGGAACTAACCAATAAGATGTCTGGAGGACCCGGCTCCAATCCATTTATAACAGATGGCAGGACTTCTACTATCGTGACCAGGAGTCATCGATCGAAGACAGCCTCCCTGCCTACATCCAAGACTTCAGTCCCTGAAGCAACCTCAGCTGCAGATGAAAGCACAAATGGCCTTCATCCCGTCAGAGGATCCAGCAGAGCGTCTAGGACCCCTTCACATGCCTCTCTACAACTGAACGCCACAGAGGAGAGCATAGAAGGATTACAGACTGTCCAAGGCTGCTCAGATGCTGCAGAGACGGACCTGGCTGAGACCAAACGCCGCGTGAGTAAACTGACTGCACAGGAACGTGAAGAGCTGCTTAAAGAGATCCTTGCAATGCAGGAGGAGGGAGAGGCAGCCCAGGGAACAGCTCAGAAAGCCTTAGAACCCCTGGTGAGCCTCTCCCTAGAGACCACGAGGCCCCCAAATATGGCGCCTGCCTCCCTTAGTGACCCCGGGACCCCAAGGCTTTTGGCGCGAACCCGCCCCCCCAGCTGTGAGCTACAGCTTCCTGGGGCAAGCGGAAACAAGATGGCTCCGCCCACATGGTCTGGAACAGGAAACAAGATGGCGGCCCCCACTAAATCTAACAAAGACTTGATTTTTTTAAGTCTGGAAAGCCAGCACTCCCTGGCATCCAACCAAAATAGCCAACAGTCCCTGGCATCCAGCCTGAATGACATGCAATTCCTGGCATCCGAGCAAGGCAGCATGCATATTCCTGATTTCTCCCCCCCACAAAGCCTAAAGTGCTATGATGACAATGAGATTGAGATCTCCCCAGCCGATACTAATACAAATACAAATGCAATTAAAACGGCCATCCAAGTCCTGACTACGGCCCTGGGGGCCAAGCAGACGTCGGGGGTGCCCCCCCCAAGGCTTCCCATCCTCTCCCCAGGGCCCAACTGCCGGGGGGAATCCAGCCTGCAGCCTCCCAACAATCAACCCCCACGGCCTCCCACCTTCTCTTCAGGTCTTCATGACCAGCGAGGGCAAAGAGAAACAGACAATGATGAAAATCCATGTGCTTGCAGCAACAAGAAAGGGATGCCGGCCGGCAAATCTGGGCTCTGCCCCCCCAATGCCTCATGGGAAGAAGGGAGAAACCCTGAACAACGCCCTCCCCCGGGTCACATGGTTCCCGGGCACGCCCACCTGGAGTCAATAAGTAATCAAGAAGGATTCACTTCAGGAGTAAGCATTTTTCCGCTTCCTTTTACATCAATGGACGTGTCAGATTTCTTTGAATATGGGTCTGAGTTTCTAGCCACAGACCTTCCTAGAGATTTTAAAAAGCTGCAGCTGGGTGGAGAAAATTATAGCACTTGGAGTAAAGATATACAGCTATATCTCTTAAAGAATGGGATTCTACAAATGGTTCGAAAACCACCCCCTCCCCCATGGGGACGTCAAGAAGAGCTGCGACACTTGCAGGCTTATTCTGCTCTACTCAGTTCTCTGGACAATAACTTGTTCCCTAGCATTCCAGCTGGTCTCAGAGCTGCTGAGGTCTGGAAACTGTTATTCAAACTATTCAACAGCGATACCATTGGTTCCATCACCAGATATACAACTGAGCTCTATACAACCAAACTGAAATTTGGTGCCAGCATGCCTGAACATCTTGCAAAATTAAAGGCACTCAGGGCAGAATTGATTTCCAGAGATTTTCCTGTGTCTGATGTGAGCATGCTCTCCATAATTTTTACTTCTTTAGACAGGAGTTGGAGCAATTTCATTGTTTCACTTGAAGCGGTCAAGAGGGAAGACATAAATCTGTCCTACCTCACAGGGAGACTGATCGAAGAAGATCAGAGAAGGAGAGATGCTGGAGAATACGCTAGAGTCTCCACTCAGCAAGCCAGAAGGGGGCGCCACAACTCAGAGCAAATTAATGCTCTGCTTAAATGTTTCATCTGTGGCTCTGAGGAGCACCTCAAGAAAGACTGCCCCCATCAATATCAAGCCCCCAAATGTGGTCCCAATCAAGTAAGAAGCAAAGGGGGAGGAAGGGGGCGTGGCAGGGGCAAGGGAAATTCACTGCATACTTGTTCCCTCACCCCCACAACAAAGGCTGATAGCTCCACTGACTTATGGTTACTGGACTCTGGAGCTTCTTCTCACATTACTAATATGAGTCAAGGTTTTAAAAGGTTAAAGAAAATTAACTCATCTGTCAAGGTTGCAAACGGTGATACTGCTTCAATTGTTGGTGAGGGGTTTGTTTCTGTACCTGGGCTTGGCAAAGTTGAGGGTGTCTTGCACGCCCCTTCCATAGCCAACAACCTTTTGAGCATCACCAAATTGTGTGACGATGACAAAGTGGAAGTCTTATTTCGCAAGGGGGGAGGTCATGTCACCCGGGACCAGAGGGTCATTGGAAATATTACCATAATAAATGGCTTACCATATTTTTCTCCCAAGCCACCACAGCCTGCCCCAAGGCTTTCCAAGGGCAGTGTGGGCAAGGAGCCTGAATCTCAACAGGCACCTACAGTACCACTCAAAGCAACCAGAGCCAAGAGAGTGTCAATAGGGAAGCCAATTCACGATAAGTGCGCCCACTTATTGCACAGAAGGCTGGGTCATGCAAGCTTCCCTGTAGTTAAAAAGATGGGAGAATTTGCTGAGGGAGTCCAGCTCAAGGACTGTGACGTGTTTCTGGACTGTGCCATTTGCAAGAAAACAAAGAGGAAGGCTGCTCCTATATCAAAGGTGTCATTACGCAAGACTCAATATCCATACCAACTAGTACATGTTGACCTAGTTGGGCCTTTTACACCTTCCCTAGGAAAGAAAAGATATTTTCTCACTGCCGTTGATGATTTTTAACGTTACGGTCACGTGTATACTCTCACAGAGAAATCTGAAGCCTTTGACGCCATAAAGTCGCTGTACAACTTCGTAGAGACCCAGTACAAGACCAAGATCGCACAATTGCAGAGCGATCGCGGGGCTGAGTTCATGTCTCAGAAGTTCCAGGACTGGGTAAGGCGTAAGGGCATCCGCCATTTCCTAACTGCACCATTTACGCCTTCGCAAAATGGTGTAGCTGAGAAAAGGAATGGAATCCTGCAAACCATGATGCGTAGCCTGATTGCAGACGCGGGTGTCGCAGAATCATACTGGGGGGAGGCAATCCATTATGCCAATTACACCTTAAACCGCACCTGGAGCAGTGTTGTGAACCAGACCCCATATTTCCTGGTTCACGGTAGGAAACCAAATCTGGCACATTTGCGCGTGTTTGGCTCCTATGCATGGGTACACATCCCCAAGCAGCTGTGGAAGAAGGGGAGATCTGTTTCCCAGAGACTAAGGTTCTTGGGCTATGCTCCTGGCTCCAAGGCCTATCGTTTCCTGGGAGAAGGGGGCAGGCCTGTGACTTCCCAATCTGCCTCTTTCGAAGAAGATTCCAATTGGACTCAGATCCACTCAAATGATCTGAGCCCATATGCCAACCGACCCAGCAAGAACACCCCGACTGCGACATCACCAGAGGCGACCTCGTACCCTGCCACCGACGAAAGTGAGGAACAAGACGAAGATGCGTCCAGTCCCATGGAGGAAGACACACCGTCTTCACCCCCAGCGACACCTCAGAGACCCGCGGAAGAAAAGAGCGGTGAGTGGCAGAAGGTAAGGAGGTCAAAGCGGTCCAACAAAGGGGTCCCACCAAAGAGAATTGACATTGGCCACATCGCGTCTGTCAACAGCGTTGTGGTCACCCCAAAATCCTTCTCTGACATCCAGGAGCTGCCCATCGAGGAGCAGGAGAGATGGCAGCTCGCGATGGAGAAGGAAATGCAGAGCTTAAAACATCTTAAGGTCTTCACCCCCCAGCAACCTCCAAAGGAGAGGAAAGTCATTGGCACAAGGTGGGTTTACAAGGCCAAACCACTTGCCAATGGTCTCTACCTGTATAAGGCCCGTTTGGTAGCCCAGGGCTTCGCTCAGCGTTATATGGAAGACTACTCGGAGACTTACTCTCCAACCGTCCGAGCAGAGAGCGTCAAGGCCGCCCTCGTGACTGCAGCCGCTCTGGGAGAAGAAGTCTTCCAATTCGACATCCAGACGGCTTACCTCCACGCCAACTTGGACCGGCAGATCTGCGTGAGAGCTCCTCCTGGCTACCAGCAAGAAGGGGGAAATACATGGTTGCTTCACAAAGGGTTATATGGTCTTAAGCAGTCAGGGAAATTATGGTATGACTGTCTTAGAAAGAGTTTAGAACGAGTTGGTTTCTCAGAATCCCATGCAGATCAATGTGTTTTCACACACAATTCCAAGGGAACCACAGAACGGGTGTTAGTTTATGTGGACGACCTATTATATGTAGGGCCTAACAAGGAAAGGTGTGATGAATTTGCCAAGGCCCTGGAAGAAAAGTTTACTCTGAAGTCTTTGGGGCGGGTTGACAAGTACTTGGGTGTGCATATTTTGGCCACTAAGGGGGGGTTCGCTCTATCTCAAAAAGAAAAGATAGAGGAATTACTGGCCAAATGCAAAATGACAGAATCTAATCCTACGCATAGCCCAATGCAAAGCGACTTTTACAACCACACCCATAAAGACGGTCCTGAATTCACAGATAACACGCTTTACAGATCTGTGATTGGCTCCTTGCTATACATCAGCAATTGGAGCAGACCTGACATAGCTTTAGCTGTGAATCTATTGTCCAGGCATGTGGAACACCCAAAGGAATTCCACTGGACTGCTGTCAAAAGGGTGCTCAGATATCTAAAGGGCACAGCTGATGCTCTTTTCATGCTAGAACCAGAGAAGGGGAAGACGGCCCAGCTCTCCGCTTACTCAGACGCAGACTGGGCTGGCGACACCAAAACTAGACGGAGCACTTCTGGTTTCATCATATTGCTAAATGGCTGCCCAATACATTGGCATGTTAGGCAGCAAAAATTTATTTCTTGCTCCACGGCCGAGGCTGAATATGCCAGCCTGTCAGACACGGCCAATGATTTGACTTGGTTCAATGAGCTGATAACAAGCATCTGGGCATCTCCCCCTCTGCCCATCCAAATTCTAGAGGACAACACTGCCGCAATTGCAATCTCGGAGGCTTATGCAGTAGGCTCCAGATCTCGCCATATAGACATACGCTATAAAAATGTCAGGCAGCTTACCAAAAAGGGTTTTATACGTGTTGAGCACTGTAACACAGCTGACCAGATAGCTGATCTGTTTACCAAGCCTGTTTCCGTTGACCGGCACAACCTTCTGTGTAAGCGTTTGTGTTTGGCCTTCTGAATGTTTTCATGCATGTCCATGACACCTGCTCACCCCTTACATACATTCACTGGTCCCTGTCATTGGCTGGCAAGAAGGGGAATTGTTAGATGTTTAGTGCCAGCCATTGGCAGTTCCCCAAAAGGATCATCAGATGGAGGCAAAGAGGTTTCTTTGCTTCCACTGATGAGCCAAGGGTCCCAGACCCACAGCCCCATTGGCGAGAGAGTTTTATGGTCAAGGAGGGGCCAAGACCCCCCATAAATACCTCTGCACGAGGGGCTGCTCTTTGTTCTCCAGTTCTATCTCTACTCCTAACCTCTATTTTAGTCATGTAATCCTAGCTTGTTTTGTTTTATTTTATTTCTCTCTCACATGCAGGCATGAATGCTTTCATGCCAAGTATTTCTTTCTCTTTGATCTATCATGAATAAAACTAATATGATTGCATCTCTGCGTTCTGCCTTTGCTTGGGAGCTCCTTTAACGATTCACTGTGAGTCCACCTCACACCCAAAGCATATAGTCTGAAATCCTACTTGATGAACCTGAAGCTGAAATATTGTAAAACTGCCAGAAGTGGAAATTGAGGGGGCCAACCTGGATATGGAGGTCAGAGAGGATGGTGAGAGCAAAATGTCTGGAATCAAGATGGCCAGCATCAAAGTCTCCAAACTGAAGTCCCCAGAAGTAAAGATCTCCCGGTCATAAATTGAGGGAAATATCTTCCTTCCCTAAAGGAAAATGGATTCCCCCCCGCAAAAAAAACAACACCCAAGTCCAATATTAGTGGTAGAGTCTGCAGACTTAAGTGAGGGAAGTGAGATGAAAATTCTCATACCCAAGTTCAAGATGACCAGCATGGGACTTTCCAAACGAGAAGGTGAAGGCCCAAGTCCGCATGGACATCAGCCACATCTCAGTTGAAGATATTTGCATTCAGGGCTGACATTAGTGTTTCAGCATCTGATGTAGAGATTTCAGGTGGCCATGGAACCCCTGACTTAAAAGCGTAGCTTCCATTTGGCAATGTTTCTATTTGGGGGTGGTGGGGTGGTGAGGTTAAGATGAAAAGTGAGGGTTTTAAGTTCAAAATGCCAAAGTTGGAAATTTCTCTTCTAATGGGAATATTGCAATAAAGGAAAACGACTTCTTGCCTTTAACAGAAACAGATTTGTTTCTGTATCAAGACTGAGGTGATATTTCTGATGTAAATTCTGATATGCAAATTTTAGATGTCAAATCATCTGAAATCTCTGAAGTAGTGCCAGGTGTTTCAGTTATAAAAATGCAGATTTCATCAATGAAAGATTTCTTATCTTGAAATCCAGTATAAGCTCATCTTCCTTCCCCTCTCCTTACCACTTTCTACAGAGGGACGATCAAGAACATCCTGTCATACAGCATCACAGTCTGATTTGGAAGCATCACTGCTTCAGACAGGAAGGCGGTGCAGAGAGTGGTGAGGATGGCTGAAAAGATCATTGGTAGTTCCCTCCCTCCCATCCAGGACATAGCACAGAAACCTAGTTTGAACAGGGTCCGTAAGATTATCTGGGACACTACTCATCCTCTTCACGACCTGTTTTCCTTGCTACCTTCCTTGTTACCCTATAACAAGAGGAATAAGAGATTTGAGTAATATAGTATGTTCCATAATATATGAAATGTAAAAATAGAGATTGATGTAACTTTTATTAATATAAGACAAATATAAACTGATTAAAAAGGATGTTATATCTAGATACTATAAGATAGATAAAAAGTATAGTATTTTTATAATGCATGACATAAAATATTGGGATGATGTACCAAAATGGGAGAATTTGGACAGTTTAGATGACTAATATGAAGAAATTATGACTGATAAAAATCGGATTGAATATAAGGGAAATTAAGCGTAAACAAAAATTATGAAAATAGGATGCATGCTGAACGAATGAGATGATGGTTATAAGAATAATATAAGCTGACCACGTGTAGTAGGGAGTGGTGGGTTTTTATACCTTCTTGAGCTTTTGTTTGGAGTTTATGGCCTGTGGCATGAACTTTGACCTGAGTCTGAGTGTGCCTTTCTGGTATTCTGATGGTGGTGGGTTAATCCTATTATGTCCCAAAGGTCATATCCTGCTTCCCTGGGGGTGTGGTCTCATGACTATGACCTGTGTTGGATTTTTTGGTGTGAGGGATTGTTGATTTTAGAGATCTTTGTCTTTCTAAGCCCATCAGATCCAAGCTTCCTGGCTCCAATCTTTCTGACAAGATTATCAGATCTGCATTTCTACAGACCTGATTTCTGCCTGGGGCAGAGAGACTTGGGGTGGTGGTTTCTGCCTAAGATTTTCTATTATTCCTTTGGGGGAAATATATTCTCCCTTTTAAATATTCCCCAAAGTGTTTCTTTCTCTGGGGGGCTGACTTCCCACAATGCCTAGCACATATTCCAATGCTTTCCTTTAATTAACTCTTTTTATAATTTCATATTTCTGAATCACTGTTAATGCAAATCCAGAATTGCTGTAATGGCCAATATTGTGCTTCATAATTTTGATATTTCCAAATTAAACATGAAAAATACATATTTAAATAAAACTTTTACATTTTCCCCACCTTCTAATGAAATTCCTTGAACATGTTCTGATGGTAGCAATCACTTTTTGTCCCCTTGATGTTCATTAAATCTTTTTGCCTTTGTGTTTCTCGTTCACACCACACGATGGTGCTAAAAAATATAATAGCCTAGATTTGCCTCATTTTCTTTCTCTAGTTTTCATTTTGAAATGGAGAATAAACTTTCCAGAGTCTTTTCCTGTGCAATTCATAACATCTATAGTTTATAATAGTCAACCATATACTCAGAAAAAGTGAGGGTTATATTTGTGCCCCACTGAATCTATACAAAATATATAACTTTATGGGGAGTTGAAATTTAAGGAATACTTTTAAACAGTGCTATTTTTCTAAAAGAAAAAGGTGCCGGAACTCACACATGTCATACAACCCACCTTGCCTACCCTACAAGGTTCCATCCAAAAAAGGTGCCGGAACTCTGTTCTGAGCGTTCTATGACAAAAAAAGCCCTGCTTTTAAACCAACCAACAACACTCAGGTACCTAGCCAGTATCATCCTAACACATCCTGGAACTACACATCACGTTAACAAAACAAGAAGACACCACTGGATGTCATCTACATTTTGGAGTCAAGCCATTCAAATATATTATTAATAAGGTAGAACCCATTTTAGACAATGACACTGCATTTTCTTAACCACTAGATGGCAGGTCCATACTTGCATACACACAACCCACGCAACCTGAAGTAGATTCTCACAAGCAACAAGAAACAAGAGAAATGCTGCCACCAGACCCTTCAACAAATCCAAATGTCTACTTTGCCCCCACAATTTTGCCACTAGCAGCATCACAGACCCAATTCCAAAAACTTAATACAGATAGCAACCATTCAAAGTCACAACAGCATTGAAAAAAGTGACTTACATCTGTTTTTCACACTTATGACCATTGCAGCATCCCTGTGGTCATGGTATCAAACTTTGCACACTTGGCAAGTTGCATTTATTTATGAGGGTTGCTATGTCCCAGGGTCATGTGATCACATTTTGCGACCTTTTGACAAGCAAAATCAATGGGGAAGCCAGATTCACTTAAAAATCATGTTACAAACTTAATAACTACAGTGATTTAGTTAACTGTGGCAAGAAAGGTCATAAAATGGAACAAAACTCACTTAACAACCATCTTGCTAACCAATGGAAATTTTGGGCTCAGTTGTGGTCGTAAGTCGAGGACAACCTGTACCCAAGAGTAAAGGTGCCTTTCCATGGTTTTTTTTACAATATGTGATATATTTTTATTATCATTTATTATTACATTTATTTATTTATTATTTATTTATTATGTATTTATTATTAAAATTATTTACCACTCATCTCGTTATACTAATAACAAAAATAGCAATATAAAAACAAATATAAAAACAATTATAAAGAAATATAAGAACAATTAAAATTACAGAGGAATTAATTATATGCTTAAAAAAACATACATTTGAGCAGGCAGGGGGTGGGGCCTTTTCTGTCATTGCACCAACCACTTCCGGTCTAAAGTATCTCCATCGGGACCTCATGCCAACCGGCAGAGCCAAGTCTTAAGACCCCATTGGAAGGCCAGAAGATTGAGGGGGCGAGAGACCTTAGTTCTGGCAGCAAGGTATTCCAGAGGGAAGGGACCATGGAAGAAAAGGCTCTTGTCCTAGGCCAGTGATGGCAAACCTTTTAGAGACCAAGTGCCCAAACTGCAGCCCCAAATCCACTTATGTGTCATCGGGTGCCGGGTGGGTGTGGCCCATTGGGTGGGTATGGCCATTTGGATGGGTGTGGCCCATTGGGTGGGCTTGGCTGCGGTGGTAACGGCACACTGGGTGGGACTAAAAAGTTCAATCAATCAATTCCAACTTTGCCAGATCTTTTCTTTTCCCCAGAAGAAGTCGAAATTGGATCGATTGAACCTTTTTTTTTTGCACACAGCAGTGGAGGCCTAAACAGAAAAAGTTTTATAAAACCCAGTTGAAGGCCTAGGACTGGGGCGATGGTGCGTGTGCCCACAGAGAGTGCTCTGCGTGCCACAGGCTCGCCACCACTGTCCTAGACCAACTGAAAGTCCTTGGATGACGTGGTCTGCAGTAGGCACTTTCTGCAGGAACAAGTGGGATGAGTCAGTCCCATTGGGTTAAATCAGCGGTCCCCAACCTTTCCAGCTTGGCAGCCTGGTGCAGTGTGTGTGTGTGTGTGTGTGTGTGTGTGTGTGTGTGTGTGTGTGTGTGGTGCTCTCGCGCACCCAGAGCTCCATATGTGTGAATGGCGCACATGCACGCCCTCACACAAATGGAGCTTCATGTGTGAGCAGAGGGTGCTTGTGCTCAAGCGTGAAGCTCCACTTGCATGAGCAGAGGGCACCTTCCAGTCACAATAGGGGAGCTTCGTGTGCAAGCAGAAGCACCGTCTGGTCTCATGAGTGGAGCTTCATGTGGGTGCACGCGGTTTTCTGCTGCTCTCGCAAATGGAGCTTCGTGCGCATGCAGTTGCCCATTTCTCCCACCTTGAGTTATCTATAAAGTAACAAAGATGGAATAAAAATTGAATGACTGAGGTCATGAATGAATACCTGCATTCTACATAGCCACCCTGCCCTTCCAATCCATTCTCCTTCCACTTCATCCCAGTTTAAATCCTATATCAGCTTAGCCATTCCATGCATCTGATGAAGTGTTCACAAAAGTTTCATACCTTTTATCAAAAATGTCAGCCTATTACCAGACTTATTGTGATCTTCCTATGCAGAAGCAATCTGAGTGCCTTTCAGATGTACTGAACTACAACTCCCAGTTTTCCCAATGAATATGGGGGCTGGTTTTGCTGTTTGGGAATTCTGGGATTTGTGATTTTCAGCATATCTGGCGAGCACTGAGTTCAGGAAATCTGGAGCTCTAGCCTCACAAATATTACTGTAATCTCTTTGGACTAGTCTGGAATATTTGGTTAATTAACTAGTGACCTTTTTGGAATAAGAATTGGAGATATCCAACCCCATTTTGCAGTCACTAAGGCAAAAGTTGCTTGATGATGGTGAAGATGGTAGTGGTGGTGATGATGATGATGTAATAACGATGAGGGGAGTGTTCAAAAACTGTCATTTCACCACGAACAAAGCCGATGTCATTCACTGTTAAGCTCAGTCTGAAAATGTAACTTCTCTATTGTAATACCCTCTTCCTTTCTTTCACTTTGTAAATTTGAATTCTTCTACTATTTCATTTGTGTGAGTGAGAGAACTGTGATTGAGAAACCATAAGGGATGAGCAAGTCTTCTCTTTCTGGATATGACATTGATTTTCACATCAACTTCCCCTGGCTTCTGTGTAAGGCTGGTAAGTAGGAAAGTCCAATGTGACTTATTATTCACATACACTACAAACCAGACTCTTATGTAAAAAGTCCCGAGATTGCCACTAGTTCCCACTTTCATACTTGTCTGGAAATCTGGAAAATCTCAAAAATCCCCTGAGTATGGCAGATTGTAAGTTCACTTCTTTTTACTGAGAATTGGTGTATGGATGTCCATCTCTCCAAGGTGGTGCCTACAGCTCATTAAGTCCCATTCAAATCCTCACGGTAGGAGTAGGGCCATCTAGATGTTCATTTTCTCAATCACTCATCCAGTCACCCCAGCCATCTGGCTCATTTCTTTTATTCTATAGTTCCTGACAGCATCCACCCAATATTTTAAATCATTAGATATAAAATTGCTATCCTCTTAACACAAATATCAGGCTCATTGTTAAAGAACTGGAGGATCGCCAACGTGACACCAATTTCTAAAAAAGACTGCCCTTGACTGAATGAACTTAAGACTAAATAACATTTTTCCCCCCAAAAAATGACAACATCAGAAAATAAGCCGTAAACATGAAGCCAACCACAAAAAGTGATAGTTCAGGAACATTTTCACTTCTGTTCATGCCCAGTTCCTAGAAAAAGCAAGGCTTTCTATGAACTGTCAAGGCAACAATTAACCAACAAATATACCGAAAGCCTGTGAAGATGACAACCAATTGAATTATCTATACCAGGAATTCAATTGTCTAGTGCAGGGGTCGGCAACCTCGGCTCTTTTATGACTCGTGGACTTCAACTCCCAGAATTCCTGAGCCAGCTTAGCTGGCTCAGGAATTCTGGGAGTTGAAGTCCACGAGTCATAAAAGAGCCGAGGTTGCCTACCCCTGGTCTAGTGTCTATGGAGATTCCCAATCATCCAGGTCATGGTTGTCCCACAGGTGCTTTTCCAAAAGGCAACTGGACTTTTTTTTTTTTTTTTAAAAAACCCATTTCGGTTCTCATCCAAGAAATTCTGAAGAAGCTTTTTGGATGAGAAGCGAAATGTTTTCCAAAAAACCCCAGCTGCCCTTTGGAAAAGAACTTTGGGTCAATTCTCTAATAAACTTACCTTTTTACTGGAACAATGCTCCACTTTCTTTACAATTTGGAATCAAAGGTTTTGCAACTGATGTTTTGCGTAATAAATCTCTATCCTCCTTCTCAGAGTTGAACTCTGTTTTTCTTCCATGTGTCATTTGTTTATTCAAGTGTAGATTGCAGTAGGATCAACATGAAGGTCAGCTAACATTCCACAGCAAAGATGAACAAAAATACCGAAAACCCAGAAGGGGCCAAATACTTTTTCACAAAACTATATCCAATCATGTCAGAAAAATCCAGGAATGTGGCTTACTAAGTGATAGGAAGATGCAGACTCAGTTGGGCCAAAGTCACATTCCATGCTAGGATATCATTAAAGAAAGGGACAGAAAGTAAAACATTATGTGGCTATTATGCAAACTGTGTGAGCACATTTTTAGAAAAAGAATATAGCAGAGCGGGGGAAAAAAGTGCAAACGAAGGCAATCAAAATGACCAGTGGACATATTTATGAGAAAAAACTAGAATGACTGGAACTTGACTTGTAAAAAAAAAAGGGGGGGGAAGTGGGTTGGAGGAGAATATCTTGGATAGCACATAAAACTGGCCACGGACTTTTTCCTCCCACTCTTAAAATAATTGCACCAGAGGCTGACCGAACATGCTGAATGTGTGTCAAGTTCAAGGAGAGAGAGACTTCGCCTGCCACCCATATGCTTTTACGGTGGGAGTGATGGGGAGGACAAAGAAGGGAAATAGCTTGAAGACAGTCCTCAATTTTTGTCATTGAACACCCTGTTCCAATAAGTTATCTCTTGTGAACTTTGCAACTTTGCACTTTGTGCACTTACTATACAACTAATAATTGAGAAATACTTAAATGTTTATCACATACTGACAAGGGCAAAGCACACTGTGACTTTCAACTTTATATGCTGATGCTAGCTTAAAATCTTCACACAGGTCTTCTCCTTTTTAAAATACTTGCCTTTCCAAGAAGACTTTATTTATTTTATAAAACGTTATGCCAAATTTATTGTGTTTATTGTGTTCGTTCACAGAAGCAACCAAACCCAACGCTAGCATATTTTAGCCTTCAAACTAACCATGAAGGCTAGTAAATGAGAAACATATTTTTTGATTTAGAAAAAAGTTTCCATCATATAATCACTGAAACGAAAAACCACAGCTAAAAATCTGAATATGAAACTAGTAATCATATTTAAGCAGCTAAAAAGTAAATTAGCAGAAATAAAAATACATATTCAAAAAGCTCAGTGGAGGCGTAAATTTAAATTACAGCTATATTAAAAGTCCTAGAATAAGATTTTTGACTGCTGTTAAAAAAAACATAATTAAAAAGTGTCAAGTAAACCTGGATAGGAAATACATTTGAGAGCTGATTTATTGGGGCTTTAGTCTCATACAGGTGAAACTCGAAAAATTAGAATATCGTGCAAAAGTTCATTTATTTCAGTAATGCAACTTAAAAGGGGAGACTAATATATGAAATAGACTCATTACATGCAAAGCAAGATAGTTCAAGCCGTGATTTGTCATAATTGTGATGATTATGGCGTACAGCTCATGAAAACCCCAAATCCACAATCTCAGAAAATTAGAATATTACTACATGCAATCAATAAAACAAAGAGTGTACATAGAACAATATCGGACCTCTGAAAAGTATAAGCATGCGTATGTACTCAGTACTTGGTTTGGGCCCCTTTTGCAGCAATTACTGCCTCAATGCGGCGTGGCATGGAAGCTACCAGCCTGTGGCACTGCTGAGGTGTTATGGAAGACCAGGATGCTTCAATAGCAGCCTTCAGCTCTTCTGCATTGTTTGGTCTCATGTCTCTCACCTTTCTCTTGGCAATGCCCCATAGATTCTCTATGGGGTTCAGGTCAGGCGAGTTTGCTGGCCAATCAAGCACAGTAATCCCACAGTCATTGAACCAGGTTTTGGTGCTTTTGGCAGTGTGGGCAGGTGCCAAGTCCTGCTGGAAAATGAAGTCAGCATCCCCATAAAGCTCATCTGCAGAAGGAAGCATGAAGTGCTCCAAAATCTCCTGGTAGACGGCTGCGTTGACCCTGGACTTAATGAAGCACAGTGGACCAACACCAGCAGATGACATGGCTCCCCAAATCAACACAGACTGTGGAAACTTCACACTGGACTTCAAGCATCTTGCAGTGTGTGCCTCTCCATTCTTCCTCCAGACTCTGGGTCCTTGGTTTCCAAATGAGATGCAAAAGTTGCTCTCATCAGAAAAGAGGACTTTGGACCACTGAGCAACACGCCAGTTCTGTTTTTCTTTAGCCCAGGTAAGACGCTTCTGATGTTGTTTGTTGTTCAGGAGTGGCTTGACAAGAGGAATACGACATTTGAAGCCCATGTCCAGGATCCGTCTGTGTGTGGTGGCTCTTGATGCACTGACTCCAGCCTCAGTCCACTTCTTGTGAAAGTCCCCAACATTTTTGAATGGCCTTTTCCTGACAATCCTCTCCAGTCTGCGGTCATCCCTGCTGCTTGTGCACCTTTTTCTTCCACACTTTTCCCTTCCACATAACTTTCTGTTAATGTGCTTTGATACAGCACTTTGGGAACATCCAACTTCTTTTGCAATTACCTTTTGAGGCTTTCCTTCCTTATGGAGGGTGTCAATGATGGTTTTCTGCACAACAGTCAGGTCAGCAGTCTTCCCCATGATTGTGATTCCTACTGAACCAGACTGAGAGACCATTTAAAGGCTCAGGAACCCTTTGCAGGTGTTATGGCTTAATTAGCTGATTAGAGTGGGACACTTTGAGCCTAGAATATTGCACCTTTTCACAATATTCTAATTTACTGAGATTGTGGATTTGGGGTTTTCGTGAGCTGTATGCCATAATCATCACAATTATGACAAATCATGGCTTGAACTATCTTGCTTTGCATGTAATGAGTCTATCTCATATATTAGTTTCCCCTTTTAAGTTGCAATACTGAAATAAATGAACTTTTGCATGATATTCTAATTTTTCGAGTTTCACCTGTATTTCATTTTTATGTTATCCAGCTCCTTCCATGTGTATTTATTTATCAATCAAACTACCCATCTCACTGATGTAACTCTGGGCAAAATGCAATAAAACAAATGATTAAAATAGATCTCAACTAACTAATAAAACCAATTAACACAAAATATAAATAAGATCATGGGAGAATACACCAAAATCTCACATATAATACTACTACCTTGCAGGATCCCTATTTCCATAGGATTCCCAAGTCAGCTGAAAAAGCTATGTTTTAAGAGATTTCCGGAAGGCCAATAGGTTTGGCGTTAATCTCACCCTGGGGGAGAAGAAAGGGAATATCCAGGGGTGGGCACTATGACAGATAAGGCTGTCCTTAGCAGTTGGGACCTGTAACATGTCTCTCTTGCCAGATCTAATGGGATGGATAGATATAATTGAGCAGAGGTGGTCCCTAAAATAACATAGCCTCATATCATGTAGGACTTCAAAAGTCAACAACGGCACCTTGAATTGAACCTAGAAGCAGACTGGCAACCAATGTAACTTGTAAGAAAAACATAATTGTCCACACTGCCTTATTTTATACCAGCTGAAACTTCCAGATACTCTTCCAGGGCAGCCAATTGATATAATAGTTCACTGACAATGCACATCATCCAGCATTCAAATGTACATATTGAATCCTTCAAGAACAAGAGCATAAAGGTGAAATGGTCTACTTATGGAGACTGTGGATTCTTCATCTTTGAAGGTTTTAAGAAGAGGCTGGAGAATCACCTTTCATGGATGGTTTTATTGCTCTGCCTGCACATTGCAGAGGGTTGAAGTGGATAATCCTAAATAATCCTTGTGGAGCTTTCCAAATCTATAATTTAATGCAGGGGTCTTCAAACTCGGCCCTTTTATGACTCATGGACTTCAACTCCCAGAATTCCTCAGTCAGGCACACTGGCTGAGGAATTCTGGGAGTTGAAATCCTTGAGTCATAAAACGGCTGAGTTTGAAGACCCCTGGTTTAATCTTACCAAAAGAGAAAGAGAAGAGACAACTGTCAATCTAGCTGGGTGAATTTTAGTACAGGTAGTCCTTGACTTACAACTCTAGTTGTGTCCAAAATTTCTGTTGCTAAACAAGACAGTTAAGTGAATTTTGCCCCATTTTATGACATTTCTTGCCAGCAATGTTAAATGAAACACTGCAGTTGTTAACTGAATCTAGCTTTCCTCTTGACTTTACTTGTCATAAGTTGCAAAAGGTGATCACATGACCCTGGGACCCTGCAACCCGTCATAAATATGATCCAGCTGCCAAGCATCCAAATTTTAATGATGTGACCATTGGGATGCTGCAACAATTGTGTGAAAAAATGGTCATAACTCACTTTTTCAGTGTCGTTGTAACTTCGAACAGTCACTGAACGAATTGTGGTAAGTCAAGGGCTACCTGTAGTTGACCTTTGCTTGAAAGAGATTACTTGATCAGCTGTGCAATCCTTTTCATGAAGATTTCTCTCTATTCAGAAGTAAAGTTTACTATATCAACAGATCTTCTAAATGAATATATTGTACATTGAAGTGTTAAAAATATCCAACTGGCTTATGTCCTCTGTTGTCCACTAACATAGGTACAACCAAATTCTCCATTGGAGTCATTATCATTATCATTATCGGGAATCTATTGTCCAAGTACTGAGCAGAAAATATAATTTAATATAATTTTCTGCTTGGTACTTGTGAGACTACGTGTAGCAAATAAGGAACAAATGCAAGTTTATCATTGCAATAATTGTGAAAACACCCTAACCAAACCACTAAACATCTAAATCAGCAATGTTTTGTTTTCAGCATTCTAGCTGTTGCCAACTAGCCTATGTCAGCCTCGTGGAATAAACCAGATAGGAATCACATGCAGATGAGCTAATTTTAGTTTATTGTAAGCCTACATTGAACAGAATCTTGCAATTCTGAAAGTACAATCCTTCCCTTCTCTCATTCATGGCCTGAGGAAATAGGGAGGATCTGAACCTCCTACCCCATCAGCTATCTAGTTGCAAGGTATACTGTCTCTTATCTGACCGTTTGCTTGGCAGTGTTTCTTTGTCTACTCTCCAAAGCCTTTCCCACATACAGTACCATTGCAGCATATACTGTATTACTACTTATTTGTGCATCTTACTGGTGACCGTGCAATGAACTTTGCCCAGGATTTCTGGAAACTGTAGTTCTGGAAACAAATTCAGGATCCTAAAGACAGTGTTTACAGGACTCTTCTCGAATGGTTCTCTTCTGTGCAAAATGTTATGCATGGCACAACATAGGAGAACAAACCCATCAGGACAAGAGTCACCAGTCCATCGGCATTTAAAAGACAAAGGCCACTCTTTCGAAGACACCAAATTCCACATTTTGAACAGAGAGGACCACTGATTTGAAAGAGGGGTCAAAGAGGCCATCTATGTCAAAATTGAACAGCCCTCTCTCAACAGAGGGGGAGGGATATGACATCATCTATCTCCAGTTTACAACAGAAGGCTCCACACCCATTTGCACCACTCAGGTGACCTTGAGGACACAGATAAACCTCCAGGTGGCATCAACAACTCTCTTGTTGTTGTTAGCTGCAAAGTCGTGTCCGACCCATTGCGACCCTATGGACAACGTTCCTCCAGGCCTTCCTGTCCTCTACCATCTTCTGGAGTCCATTTAAGCTCACGCCTACTGCTTCAGTGACTCCATCCAGCCACCTCATTCTCTGTCGTCCCCTTCTTCTCTTGCCCTCAACCTTTCCCAGCATTAGGCTCTTCTCCAGTGAGTCCTTCCTTCTCATTAGGTGGCCAAAGTATTTGAGTTTTAGCTTCAGGATCTGCAACAACTCTCTAAAAGAATGCAAACGACCAGCTGCCTGCAAGGAGTATAAATCCTTCCATTCCTCATCATCCAGTCAGAGCTGAAGAAGTTTCTTGGATGAGAAGCGAAACATCTTCAAGGAACAAGGAAGTCCGGTTGCCTTGTGAAAAAGTACCTTTGGGACTTCTTTGCAAAACAGTTCCGAATAAATCTCAAAACAGGGAAGTCTTCCAAACTCTGAATTAATTTGGAAATTCAAGAACTCCTTTTCTAGGACCATAGGAAGGCTCAGAAAATTTCACTGTGCTTCTTCAATAATCTTTGCAAAAACAAAAGGCGGGCTCAGCTCTGCCAATTCTGTCAGGCAGCGATAGGAACAGGAAATATCTGCAGACAGTGTTTCTCAATATAATAATAATAATAATATAATAACCTCAGCAACTTTCAGCTGTTTGGACTTCAATTCTCAAAATTCCCCCACCAGCCTGCTGACTGGGAATTCTGGGAGTTGAAGTCCACAGAGGTTAAGGTTTCTAAGGTTGAGAAACACTGTCTGCAATGAAGAAAGGAAAAGTGTCCAGGTTTTTGTTCAATGCAGGTGTTTCAGATCAGTTTAAAATTAAAACTTTGTATATACTTTCTTGAAGCAGTAGGGGTGAGCCTAAATGGACTCCAGAAGATGGTAGAGGACAGGAAGGCCTGGAGGAACGTTGTCCATAGGGTCGCGATGGGTCGGACACGACTTCGCAACTAACAACAACAATATACTTTCTGACTCCGGCTGAGGATTATGGGCCATTTAGTCCAGCATGTGTCAAAGACACCAGATTGAGAAAGTCTTGCAGTTATGAAGTTCTTCCTTCAGCAAAATGATTAAACTGTTGAGGCAAAAATTGTATAATATAAATCTGGTTGGAACATCCATGGGGAGCTGGGGTGGTCAAAAATATCAAGGTGGTTGAAACCCTGACTCTGTTTTTATATGTGTTATGGGGAAAAACCCCTCATCTTAAGATCTTGGTTACAATATGAAAATTAGACTTTTTACAGCAGTCGCACCCGTTTCTGTCGCCTGCTCATACTTGAAACCAAGTCTTTGGAAATCTCTAGGAAATTCTGTTGACCTCACTTCTCATTTTCTCTTCTTTGTGCAGGGTAAAGCTCATTTAGTGAAAGCAGAAAGGAACACAACGATGGAAAGTTGGCTTCATAGCTGCTTTCTTTTGCCATGGGAAGTCCATTAGTTTTTTTGGGTTTTTTTGAAACAATCTATTTTTCTTCCCATCAACAATTAATTTCCTTAGTTTAATTTCAGACTCATGGTCTCCCTAGTCCAGTGATGGCAAACCTTTTAGAGACCGAGTGCCCCAAATCCAGCTGTGCCCTGCCCCCAACTCCACCCCCACCCACCCTGCTCTGCCACCCGTGCCCCGCCCACCCTCAGGGCCACCCACTGCCTCCACGGCCCACCGCAGATCACCTGGGTGGCCCATGGCCGTCCCCCTTCTGCCCGCACCCCACAGCATCAACTGTGCACAACGGTTGCGCGACAGTGGAGTCTTGTCGCTGCTGCCCAGCTGCCATGTCCTTGGCTGTGCTGCTCTGTGAGGGCCGCACTTGGGGGTGACTCTCTTCCAGGGGGACTGCTGGTGAGGAGGGGTCGTGGGGGGAGGCGGGGCTGGGGCAATGGCACGGGTGCCCATAGAGGGTGCTCTGAGTGCTGCCTCTGGCATGCATGCCATAGGCTCTATTCTATGATATTCGGAGGTTTTGCCTCACCTAAAGTGTGACTTTGGGCAATTGTATTGATGAAACGTATCAACAGTGTTGGAAACATTGGCCTTGGGCTCATCACTCTCTCTCAGCCCAATCTACCTTACGGGGTTGTTATTGTGGGTAAAATAGGAGGAAGGTGCTTTGGATATGTTTTTTTATATACAAATTTTATTGATTTTCTGATATTACATTCACATATTTGAAAAGCAACATGGTGGCTGGGTAGCAGTAATTCAATTACATACAGATATCATTAGTACAGATTTCAAATTGCTACCATAAATACAGTATTTCCTCTCTTTTTCCCTTCATATGTACTGTCCATTTGTAAATTAAAAGACAAGTTTTATCCTATCCATCACATAGAAAATAACTTTCTTACATATATCCATAGTTTTTAGTTTACACATATTCTAATTGTTTTAACATACAATCTTTTAGACAATCAATGACCTAATAGATTTTTCAATTTTAATTTCCACTAGGATTTAGATTTAACGTTTGATATTTGTCATTCCCAAGATTTTTAGTATACTTCCAATTCATCTATCACCATTCCTCACAAAATCTAATATTCAAAATACACATCCCGTTTACTTAGCTTCTCACCCTCTATGTCAACAAGTTAAGGATACAATATGATATCCTTCCTTTTTGCTAATTTTCAGTTGTTTTTAAGTAGTAATCAAAAAATTTTATTTCAATATTTAATGCTTTCTTTCTTTATATCTGCTATCTCTTGCTTAAACTGATAATTTTCGTTTTTAACATTCCATATAGACCTATTTATTACTTTCAACAATAAGTTTTTTAGTTTATCTACATTATTCACCTCTACATGACCTTTATGCACAAATCAATATTCAGATTAGCTATTAATATTTACACTGCTAAATTTTAATGACCAAAATTTTTTGTTTATCTCAGTTCATAACAATGTCTTGTGTTCAACATACACATCTTATTTATTTACGTAAGTATATTTTGTTTCAGATTTCAATAAGATGGTCGAAACTCCATTCTTCTTGAGTCTTATTCTAGCTTTTTTCCTTTGCCAAATCATCTTCCATGTCCTTCTTTTTGGGTCATCAAACCAATCTCCTTGTAATATCATGTATATTAATTGATATTGGCAAAACCATCTGATTGCCATTTTTTTTCAGAGGACTTGTAGGTCTAGTGGGTCATCTCTTTATTCTTCCATATTGATGTAGTTGTTCTGAATTGTTTGTCTTCTCATCCAACTGTTCTCTTTCTAGATCCTCTAGTTCCTAGAGGAACTAGGTGCTTTGGATATGTTAGCCACCTTGCATTATTTGTAAAAATAATTTAAAAAGTGGGATACAAAAAATAACCAAACAAACAAAAGTGGTATACAAACAAATATGCTATTAGAAGATGTATAGCCTTGCACTCTGAAATAAGAATCCATGTTTTTCCCATGGATTTAACCATCCTGATCTAATGGACTCTGAAGTGACTAATCCTGACTCTTATGAGACTCACTAATGTTATTTTGACCCCAGCTTTTTTTCATGCTTCTAACAACATGAAGGAGAGCAGACCTCAATGTACGTTATTTCATTTAGTGGGGGAAAGGGTGTGTGGGTGCTTATTTGCCACTTTTCCTATATTTGTCAGTATTAGTAATTCTTTCCCTATCCCAGGAAGAAAAGGGTCACCCAACAGCTATTAAGTGTCAATTGTTCTTCTGTATAAGCTTGTCAACTGCAAGCAACCAAATCCAATTGTGGACAGTCTCAAGCTGAAGCTTTATTGTTAGTCACCTATGTTACAAGAACCTCACCAGGCTGACTATATTCGCTTGGGAATGGTCAGATAAAGCTTCAGGGTTTCTGGGGGAGGTCAGGCCTGTGCCAATTTCTGGAGTGGAAGGACTCTAAGCCTACCCCTGTCTTAAAACCTCCCTCCAGTCTAGGTGGAGATTCCACTACAATGTCCTTCCTAATGGTACAATTATAATAGGACCTGCCTTCCTTTTCTCCACATGTATCTGCAGGTGAGGTTTCCAAAAAGAAAATTAGAATAGAATAGAATAGAATAAAATCTGGAAGGGACCTTAGAAGTCTTCTATTCCAGCCCCCTGCTGGAGCAGGAGGACCTATACCAGGGGTAGGCAACCTCAGCTCTTTTATGACTCATGGACTTCAACTCCCAGAAATCCTGAGCCAGCTGGCTCAGGATTTCTGGGAGTTGAAGTCCATGAGTCATAAAAGAGCCAAGGTTGCCTACCCCTGACCTATACCATCTCAGACAATAAAGCAGTCACAATCATGGGGTTAAAGTTGTGATACATGTGAAAAGATGAGGAGCTCTGATAACATGAACATAGCTATCATTTTAATTTCTTTGACACACACACTCACCATAGACACCCCTACTCTTCTCCAGGAGAGTTTCTATCGTGGCATCTTTCCAAATATGTATTTCACATTATTTTAAATGCAAGAGCTACCAAACAAAATGCTGAGGCGGGACGGACAAAGCAGCATTGAGAAACCAGTCAGACCCTCCCATTCCTGATGACCTGATTAGTGGAATTTTTTTTGCCCCTCCTCCCAAACATGTGACAGCAAGGCCACAAAGGATCTATAGTATGTTGTCTATCACGAGTGCTAGATTCACAAATCAAGACATCACACAGCATTGATTCAGAATAGCATGTGAGAGGCAGTATAAGAATTGGCAATGGGAATGGCAAATTTTACTCCTGTGTCATTTTATGTTGACTCAGGGATGGGGGTAGCACTAGCAAGTCACTGGGAAAGGAAATGTCTAAGGATCATTTCTAGTCCTCAAGGTTATGAAAGGGGGAAAAAAAGAACAAAGGAAGGACACAACCCTGTTATTTTTGTGGATTTGTTCTCCAAAATAATAACATACTTTCCAGCCTCTTTGGCGTCTGTATAAATCCTAACATTAGTGAGTCTCATATGAGTCAGGATTATCCACTTCAGAGCCTGGCAGACCAGGATGGACAAATCCATGAAAAAAATGGATTCCTACTTCAGAACACAAAGCTATGCGTCCTCTGACGGCATTGTGGTTATTTATTTATTTGTTTGTTTGTTTCCCATTTTTTGAATCATTTTCACTAATAACTTCAGGCAACTAACATATCCAACACACCTTTCTCCTCTTATTTTGCCTACAATAACAACCATATGAGGTGGGTTGGGCTGACAGAGGGTGATTGGCCTAAGGCCAACATTCCCAACAAGTTTCATCAACACAAAATTTGGCGAAAGTCACACTATAGGTGAGGCAGAACCCCCAAATATCATAAAATAGTTAAAAAGAAACAAACAATTGAAAAGAACCAACCTATTTGCCCAAGATGGGAAAACTAGAAATACCCATCATGGTCTATGAGTGTTGTGTGTCCTCACCTAATTTTGCATCACTGCTCTACCTCCTTCACATCATGGGCCCTCCTATTGCCTTTCTCCCCCAACTATAATGTGCCACCTATACACTCTTGATTTAAAACCAGGAACAAAGAGAATGTGATTAGTTGTTGGCTCTTTTGAAAGCATATTTGCATTAAGGGATTAACTTTTCTCCTCCTAAGATTTCTCTAGGCCTGGTGGAATTTAGCACCATGCCTGTTTCCTTCTGAAGTGTCCCTGTGAACTTCAGACAGAATTTAGGTGGAGGAGAAATCCTGTCATCCTGGATTTAATATGCAATGGCTAGCAAGTATTTTGTAACTGCCAGCTGCTAAGGTCACTTATGGATCCCTATCCAAAGGCAAATACCATTGGATAGGGCCGTGGTGGCGAACCTATGGCATGCGTGCCACAGGTGGCACACAAAGCCTTCTCTGTGCACACGCACGCCATTGCCCCAGTCCAAGGCCTTCAGCTGGGTTTTATAAAACCTTTTCGCTTTAGGCCTCCGCCGCCTGTGCAAAAAATAAAAAAGGTTCAATCAATCAATCAACTTCTCGCGGGAAAAAAAAATCTCGAAAGTTTGAATTGATTGATTGAACTTTTTAGTCCCACCCAGTCTGCCGTTACCACCGCAGCCACACCCACAAATGGGCCACGCCACCCAATTGGCCACACCCACTCAATGGGCCATGCCCACCCAGCCCCCGACGATACATAAGTGGGTTCTGGGTTGCAGTTTGGGCACTTGGTCTCTAAAAGGTTCGCCATCACTGGGATAGGGTATTTGCCTCTGGATAGGCAAGTACCAAAAAAGTTCCTCTGCATGAAACTTTGATTTAAGCAAAACACATAAAATATAAAACATGCCTTGGCTAGTTCCCCTTCCCTGGCCTAGACGGTTTTATGAACTCAGAAATTGCATCTGCCATCTGAAATGAGGTCCAGATGGCTTTTACCCGGATAGCATTCCAGAAGCCTTTAAACCCGGATGTCTTCCCAGATCTTGGGGCAACATGGATGAAACCCTTTGTTGGCTCTGTTTGATGTTTGTTACAAATGTATGCATTGGTATTAGTTATCTGGATTTTCTATCTTGTTGGATTTCTGTAATTGTGTTTACCTACCTTATTGTTATTTCATTTTTTTTACATTGTACAGTGTTGGGCGGCACTGAAGTTTAAACAACTTCACCAACCAGCACATTGCAAATAGCACTAGAGGATGAGAGCATGCCATGTAAGATTTGTTCCCACTTTTGGTTTTTATTTAATTATTTCTCCATAGGGGCTTCCCCCAAGAGGATGGAAGGAGCAAAAATTAATAATGTTTCCTGTAAAAAGTATGATTGACATGAAGCCTTGCGTCAACAAAAGATAACAGACAGTTCCCCAAATTAGTAACTGATTAACTTTAGAAGGCAAAGTGTTGCCATGAATAATTCTCAGGGGTTTTTTTTTTGGATTATAGTATTTTTTTCCCTGGAATGCATGACCCTGCAGTTGGGATACCGTTTTTTTTTTAAAATCACTTTCTTTCATCAGCCTTCATGCCTCCATGAAGGAGCTATATATTGCACTTTGTACTCATTCGTAATTGGAAAATGACAACTTGGATAACTTTTAACCTGTAGTTCATCTATTCTTAAGGCTTCTTACTCCACATGTTCTGGAATTAAATAACTGTAGCTCAACGGGAAACAGGATAGGTACAGCTTAGACCATATCAGTACAAACTTTCTCTAACTGAGAGATAATAATCAATTACTTCTTTAAAAAAAGATTATTACCAGCATATTTTCTGTAATGTGGACTTGAAATGTGATTTTTCTTTAGCCACATAAATTGATACTCTTCTGGAATATACCTTAGCTTGCCTTCTCTTAGGTGGAATGCGATCTCATAGGTTATATGATATCCCACTTGACACTGTGGTTATTTAAATCCTAGCCCTAGCTATAATGATTGTTGTTGTTTTAGTGTCTTAAATCAGTGCTTACTCCTGTACAAGTCCCCATAATTTTTTTGGCAAGATTTTTGGAAGTGGTTTGCTATTGCCTTCTTCTAAGGGCTGAGAATGAGTGACTGGCTTAAGCACACCCAGCTGGCTTTGTGTCTAAGGGGGAACTAGAATTCACATCGCCCAGCTTCTAGCCTGTTGCTCTCATGGTACATATATAGCATTTAAACACAGAAACAAGCAAGACATAAGCAACTGTGAGGAAAGAGTAACAAGAGGCAGAGATGCAGAAGACACCTTAGGATTGTTTACCAATCTCTATTGAGGACAGGATACTCCAACTTGAGTTCTCTCAGAAACTCTTAACAGGCTTCAAAAAAGGGTTGGACGAATTGATGGAAGTGCTGTGGATCAATGGCTATCAACTTTGATTGGATTGCCTCTAAAGGTCATTTGCTGGAGACCAGAACACTTCCTTTTTAAAAAAAAAATATTGATTTTTTTAACATAATACCTTAATATTTGGTAAACAGCGTGTTGTCTGGGTTTATATTTAAAAACAATCCATAACAATTAATTTCTATAATTCCATAATCCACATAGTAGCTTTCTTTTTCTCTTCTTCCATTAAATATTCTTTTACTAACCTTAAATTAGTACATTTCTTAATATTTTGGTAGATAACAATTAAATATAAACATTTTTCTAGTATTTAACAACCACATCAATATAAAGCGTCTTTTCTAAGTGATCATCTTAATTACCTCATCATAAGCCCTATTTTCAAAGTTCTTATTTAGATTTGTTTTCCCTGCAATGTTCAAAACATTCTTACCAGTTAAGATTTTCTGAGTTAATTACACTTACGTATTACATCTTTTTCCTCCTACAAGCCATCCCAACAGTTTTACATTTCTTATATCTTTAAAAAAAAGAAAAAGAAATATATTACTTAAAAACATATCCCTCTTAAGCTAAAACATTTATATCCAAATTTTTTCTATTCTTTTTAACCATATTCAAACAGATGTTTAATCTTTAAATATTCCATCTAATACATCCAATCATCTAATCTTTTGAGTCTATTCAGAACATTCTTGTCAATTGAGATTTTCTCAAGATCAATTACACTTAAATATCTAAAACCTTTCCCTCATATAAACCATCCCAACATTTTTATATTTCTCATATCGTAAAAAAAAGAGAACACTATGTTACTTGAGGGGCCTATCCCTCTTAAACTAAAATACATTTATATTCAGAATTTTTCTATTTTTTTTAACTGTGTTCAAACAAATATTTAGTCTTTAAATATTCCATCTGATAGGTCCCATCATCCAATTTCTTAATTGTAACTTTAGCCTTTTTTTTGCCAAACATCTTTCCTAATCAGTATGCTCCGCTGGACTAAAAAGTCTTCCCCATAGTCTTGTAGATGTTATCATAGGTACAGGAGACAAATCCAGGAAAATGTTTTTGTGAGAGGGTTTCGCCCCTTCGTATTCATTGAAAATCTTTTTCTTTCTTTCTCTCTTAATTTCTCTTATCGTTTTTTGTCTCTCAAGTTCTCTTAGTTCTCCTGACAGCTCTATAATCCATTTTGTCAAACCGTTTTTCTTGTCCTCAGTCTTATTTTGCAATCTTGAAATGTAGATAATCTTTTCCATATCCAATATTTGCTGCAAGTTTTTCTCTGCCTGGCCATTGTTGGGTTCCATCTTTAAATCTCTTTCCTCTGGTTCATGTTCAATTGTCTGCTTTATCTGATCACTCTCTGTTTTTATTTTCTGAGGTTTTTTTGTCGTAAGGTTAAATTGAAAATGTGTTCATTTAAATTTTCAAAGTTGTTTTTAATTTCCTCGTGGCTTGAAATCATTGTCATTTGAATTAGTTGCAACATAGCATACATTTCCTCCTGGAAAGTATTTGTTTTTCCTTGATATGTTCTTTCTGCAGGTCTCCGATGTTCCATGATTGCCAAAAATCAAACTTTTCCTTTCTCTGCAAACAGCTTTAGAGTCACAATTCTATAAGTATTTATAATCCAGGAAAGTCATTTTTTTCCTAAAGTTTATAGTTCTTGTGTTGTAAATAGCCCAAAATGTTTTCTTTTTCTTGCAGCTGTTTTCTGTTAAGACATTGAAGGTCACAAAAACAAATTATCTTTTATTGGGCTTTGTCAGTTCCTGTATTAGAGCAACTACAGTTGTATATTTTCATCCACCACTAGATGTCAGCACCACTTCATTTTTTCAGTTTTCAAAAAAACAATTACTCTCTTCAGTATTCATCAATCTTTTGAAAAGAAAATCTTAACAAATTACACCAATTTCAAACTTATCCAGATTTAAGTCTTATATTCATTTAATTTCAATATATTTCTGTCCCTCCATAAAAGTTTAATTCGCCGCTTCCTTCCGTGGGAGGGTGGGGCAAGAAAGTTAAAGGTTAGGTTAAAGGTTTATTAAATTTATATGCCGCCCTTCTCCCTGAGGACTCAGGGTGGCTCACAACAATAAAAAGTTAAAAGATATAAATACAAAAATTAAAAGAGGATTAAACAATATAAGAAATAAGAACAATTTAAACCAATAACAAACCAAATTTAAAAACTATGATCAGTCCAGGCCCGCTTGTTGGAATAACCAGGTCTTTAGGTCATGGCGGAAGGACCGAAGGTCAGGGGCCATCCGCAGCTCCGGGGGCAGTTCGTTCCAGAGGGTCGGTGCGCACACAGAGAAGGCTCTCCCCCTGGGGGTCGCCAGCCGGCATTGCCTGGCTGACGGCACCCTGAGGAGGCCGACTCTGTGGGAGTGAATCGGGCGATGGGAGGGTGACATTGGCAGCAGGTGGTCTCGCAAGTACCCCGGGCCTAAGCCATGTAGGGCTTTAAAGGTGATTATCAGCACCTTGAATCGCACCCGGAGGGCAACCGGAAGCCAATGCAGCTCGCGCAGGAGTGGTGTAAGAAGCCCCCTCCTTCTCACTTTCAGAGGATTTTTGCTTTCTGCGGTTTTTCCCCCCCCCCGGGAAATCAAATATCAAGTAGGAGAGAAAATCAATATTTTACCCAGTTCCAAACACCTTGTTTATGATCAAGCTTAGTGTTTTTTTGCTTTGGCTGCTTGTAGCTTGAGCTAGACTCTGGAGTGAAGCTAGCCTTTCTTCTGTGGATTTCTGGATGGCTTTCCCCAAATGACCGGATCAACCGCTATCTCTTGGGCTTCCCTCCTTCTTTGTCACCTCTCTGGGGCAACTTTAGGCCCATTTAGGGTCCCCAAACAGAAAAGAATTGGTGCGGAGCCCCGCGATCCCTTGGCTACTTGTGCTACTGTGCAAAACCGGAAGCCTTGAGACTAGAACACTTCCTTATGCAGTTGGTGGGTTACTATGAGAACAGGCTGTAGGACTACATAGGCCAGAAATCCCATCCAGCAAGACACTGCTTGGGTTCGTATGTTGATTTGAGAATTGGTGACATAATCAAAATGAAGATTTGAGCAAACCTGCTCCCTCAATCCTGTTGAAAGATTTGACCTCTTGGGCTTTACTTGACTCTATGGAGCTGGTTATCATTAAAAAAAATGTTATTTAGCTTTTTATAACTGATAGCTTGAGAATTGCTCCTTGCAGCCCATCTAAACTCATTTTGGGTGTCCAAACATATTCAGCCATGAGGAACAATTACTTCTACCCCTCAATGTTGTATGAATGAAATGCAGGCTTTTTTAAAGCTTCAAATAAATATGTTAAGAGATAGTTCAAGAGCAGACCTAGGCATTTTACGGCCCTTGGGCCACACCCGGCCTTTTGATTGTCCCTGTCTGGCCTGTGTGAATTAGAAATCAAAAGTAAATAAATGTACACCATGCATGCAATGCAACAGCATTGCTTTTATTTTGAAGGCAACTGCTATTGAATTTACGTATGTGTATGTGTGCATGCCTTTGTACCTTCAAAGTCCTATTGGTTTGGCCCTCCACAAGAGTCCTAGTTTCTCATTTGCCCCCTTGGAAAAAAATCATTGCCCACCCCAGCTCTAGAGCAGCACCCCCCAACCTTTCGGGCACCAGGGACCGGTTCCTTGGAGAGAGGTTTTTCCACAGACCAGAAGGGGCGTGGTTTCATGGATGGGCTTTGCTTGTTTGTGTGGCCCAGTTTCTGGCATGCTATGGATTGGTGCCAGTCCACCGACCGGGGGTTGGGGACCTCTGACTTAGAGGTTGAAGCATTCTCCATACCTGAAGAAGTTTTCATTTACAACAATATAGACACAACTTACAGGACAGTACTTCGCAGTTCAGGTGTTACCAACGGTCATGCCTATGGGACTGTTGTCTGTGGATGTTAGGCTTTTTCCCTGTACAAACATGATGAGCAGAGTTTCTCAACCTTGGTAGTTTTAAGATAGACATGTGGATTTCAACCCTAAGAATTCCCTAGCCAGCATGTTCACTGGGAGTTGAAGTCGACATATTTTGAAGCTGCCAAAGTAAAGAAACACTGCTTTAGATAGCTGCATCAAAGAGAAATAAAGGAGAGGGTGTCTGAGTTGAGAACGGTGGGGAAAAACCATTCTGTTATGAAAATCCAAAAGGGAAAATGAGAAAGGGTTTTCTCAAATAAAAGCTTAACACAAATGCTTGATAAGCAACAATTATGAACCTTCTTAATGAATAAAGCCCTTTTCTCCCCTAAAGTGGTCTCAGTATAGTATTCAGAGAATTGAATTGAAAATCTGCTTTTCTCCTAAAACAAGGGCAGGCATGCTATTCAGTCTGTCCTCTTGCAGGAAGAAAACAAAATGCTTTTCTTGTCGAAATGTCATTCTAGTTTACATATGCAAAGATCAGAGCTGAGGCCCCAGAGAGATTCCAAGGGGAACGTCAGGTGCATGGTTGCTTACATTGCTAAACTGTTAAGTTTCCCAAATTACAAAGTACTTTTTCAACACAGGACCCAATATATTGTAAAGGGAACATTGAAGCCAGGGTGCAAGGGGAAGCCAAAGTATGGGGAAGTTAGATAGAAAAGGAAGCGGTAATTTATCCAATTCGGAGCTGGGTCACCTTTCTTGGCCTCTGGGCACATCCTCAAATTATGACTGCGGAGCTTACCAGACACAAGTCTGGCAATGCTTAACATCACCACAGTAATCACTTCTGATTTCTGTTCCCGTTTTGGGCTTTGGGAAGGCTAAAGAATAACTTTTATTTCTTAAATCAGGGTTTTGCAACCTTTGCAATTTTAAAATGTGTGGACTTCAACTCCAGAAATTCCCCAACATTTCCCAAATCACTCCTAAAATCTCCAAAAATATAGGTCTGGCATATTTTATTTATTTATTTTAGAGGGTCACACTTAGTCCTTGGAGGTCTATTTCTGTTCCAAACAGGCAGTGGTGGGATTCAAATGCATGAACATCCGGTTCTCTGCGTGCATGCATGCCTGGGCCTCCAAGGCCTGGAATGGACTTCTGGAAGTGACATCCATGCACTTCCTGTGGGCTGTTCTAAGCCTGGGAGGCCTCTTCCAGGCCTCTGAGACCTAGAATGGACTTCCAGAAGTGACATCAACACACTTCCGGTGGGCCATTCTAGGCCTGGGAGACCTCCTCCAGGCCTCTGAGGCATAGAACGGACTTCCAGCAGCAGCTTGGGTTCAGCCGGTTCTCAACAAAATTTAGCTACCGGTTCTACAGAACCAGTGCAAACTGGCTGAATCCCACCACTGCAAACAGGGCAGAAAGATTGCACTGAACCAATGATAAGCCATCACATATGGTTTATTTTGGTAAACTGTAATGTGTGCTTTGTAAACAATGATTTAGGGATGAGCATGTGTGTGCATTTCTGCCAACCTAGCAATTCGAAAGCACGTAAAAATGCAAGTAGAAAAATAGGGACCACTACGGTGGGAAGGTAACAGCGTTCCGTGCGCCTTTGGCGTCTAGTCATGTCGGCCACATGACCACGGAGACGTCCTCGGACAAGCGCTGGCTCTTTGGCTTTGAAACAGAGGTGAGCACCAGCCCCTAGAGTTGGAAACGACTAGCACGCATGTGCGGGGGAACCTTTACCTTTAAGTGTGAATATGCAGTAAATTTTGGTCACTGAACATAAGAGTTATGAAAACCATGATTTAGTGTGATGACAACACAATCAACACAATTTTAACAAATATTTTATTTATTTATAAATCATATTTATATAGCCACCCATCTCCCAATCAAATGACTCTGGCTAGCATACAATATGTTTCTTAAACAAAAAGCTGCCTTAAGGGTTCTTTTTTGGAGGGGGGGCATGCTAGCTATTTGATATTTTCTTCCTATTTACTATATACCACCCTTTAATTATACAAACTATAGCTGTTTCACAAAGAAGGGTGAAGATACAAGACAACCTCCCCCCCACCCCATTATTATATTTGTAACCCTGTACTCAGCTCTGGGAAGTGGGGGAGGGAGGGGGGGGTTAGGGTGGGTTGGTTTTGGCGTTTATATTGTAACTTTTATAAAACTTTTCAATAAAAGACAACCTCCCCCCCAAAAGAATACAAAATCAAGTTGTAACAATGCGCCAACATTTATTCTTCCAGGTAAGATCAAAGTAAGATATATTTCTAAAAACCAGTCACATATTCATTCCTTACTACACACACTTGACCTTCATGTCAAAACTAAAGAGCCTGACTGCTGAGCTCAGTCTTGGCACATTTTTTCCCCAAATGTTATTATAAACTGCAGCACTTTTGTATCATGTAAATATCTAGAAAAAAAACTGCATTGTACCACAGATTTATTAAACAAAGCCAGACAAAGAAATAGCCAGCAGTGTGATTTTATCCTTTAATCAGTTAGGTTGCATAAACAGTGCCAAAGAACTGCACAAGAAGAAAGGGATACCGTAATACCATATATACATAATCAATTTACATCTAAAGCAGTCTGAAACACTATGGAAAACCCACTGTGACTAAAATACATATTCATTAATTTGCGTAACATTCTGGGAAGTGAGAGAATTGTGAATGTAGTTTTAATAGTCATTTTCAGAAACACATGCAATCAGATATACCTGATGAGAAAGACTATGGCAAGAGATCAAAACTTCATTAAAAATAAGCTAGTGGTCATAGATCAACAATGTTGGTAGCTTGATTCTCAAAGAATCCTGCTAGCAAGTCTGACGCAGTTTATGGGCTATGCCCTGTGACACATACAGGAAACAATTCAAGAACTGGAATTCCCCTTCTAAAATATGCTTATGTGAAATGGAAACATCTCTGCTGGGATTCCCCTGGACAGAAAGCCCCTAATGTTCTTGAACTCCGTGTACCTAATTGAATAGGCCTTTCTGTTTCAAAGTCTTAATTCTACCAAACCAGATTTAAAATGAATGGTATTTACACTGAAATAAACACCAAGCTTGATTTTCTGTATGACCAATGACTGTTTTTCTATCTTGTGATAACCATAAGGTAGTCAGAAATTTTCCCTTTTAATTTACCCTGGACATTTTGTCCAAAAAGAAAGCTTGCTTTGACTTAGAATTCCCTAGAAGAAAAAATGTTCACATTTCCTTATTTGAAAATGCTCCTATCAACTCACTAAGCAATTCTTATGTATGCCAATCTTTCAACTTCACTCATACTGAAATGAATAAATTACTGCCAAGATATCCATCTAAGTGCTTTTGAGCACAGAGAAAAATCATTGGGATGCAATTACCGTACTACTTTCCTAACCATCCACCTCATGCTAATAAGCATTTTAGCCCTACTGGTGGCCCACACACAAATCAAGTTTTGAGTTATTTAAGGCGTGTGTGTGTGTGTGTGTGTGTGTGTGTGTGTGTGTGTATTGCTTTGCAGGAATAGAATAAAGCTGGAAGGGACCTTGGAAGTCTTCTAGTCCAGCCCCCTGCTCAAGTAGGAGAACCTGTTGAAAATTAACTATGGAGCCACCCCCCACTCCCTTAACACTGTGCCCAAAATGTGGCAAAATTCATAGTGGCACATTAAAACTTTGGCTTGAATGACTTCTATAACTCAGCCAGAATAACAAGGAATTCAGCAATGCAGTGTGTTTACATTCACACCACATCTTAACCCAACTTCTGAATCTACTCATGTTCTGCATTGGCAAGGTGAGATAAAAAGGACCAATGTGTAAATACCACCATGCAGGACTTCAAACTGAGCTGGTAGAGTATATAGAGCCCATATCAAGAGGAAGCTAAGGCAGTGGTAACCCCCCCCCCCCAAACCCAGCTCAGAAATAATTGCTCCAGAATGACCCACCCATCTCCAAGAAGGAAGCTGGTATCTTCTTACAGCCACTGGCGACATACAACCTGCTGCTCTCTTAGGTCCAAATCAAGAGGGCATGGTCAAGCTGTAAAATCACTCCAGTAGAAAGCATGCAAAAAGCTTGCCCCTCCCCCTTATCCTGCAAAATCAGAGCCTGGGGGCACTGCAAAATACCAAAATCCATTTTGCAATGCATGCCTTGGATTTTCCCTTCCATTTTCTTGCCCTCTGCCCCACTCCTGGTCCTTCTGCTGCGAGTTTAAGAGAAATGCAAAACACGGGCAATCTGACAAATCCCCTCCTGCCCATTTCCAAAAAGCTGGTTATGTCTCCTCCTCCTCCTCCTCTCCTCCACCACCATCTCCAGGTCTTGACGCGCTCATCCGTGTCGGGCACACTGCCTGCCCCACAGTCCTGCAGCCTGAAACCGGTGATCCTCGACGGTGGGTCTTTAGTTCTTCTTCACTTTCTGCCATTGTGGGTGTCTTAGCAGAATAATAAATAACAATAAAGGAAGAATAAAAGAGAACGGAAGGCGCAGTTCCCGCTAGGACTCAGGGACGTCACGATTCTTACAACCCCCCCCCCACCCGGGGGGGCTATTTAGGAGAATTGTTTTTCCGATCCAGGAATTATTCGTCTTCGAAGCCTGCACAACCCACGGGGCTTTCCAAAGAGTCAATTAGAAAGACTCTACAAACAGGCACGCGTGAAGGCCATCAAGATTAGGACCATTTCAGGATTAGATTGCAATTCCCATCAGGCTAAGAACCCGAATTAATTGAAAGTCAAACCAACCCGGCCCTCCCTCCCGCCCTCCCAAACCAGTTGGCGCATGCGCACCAAGAGAGCCAACGCCCCCTTTTGTTAGGAACCGTCGCACCGCCGGGGGCCTCTCGACTAAGAGGCTCCTCCTCCTCCGCTCTTTCCCTTCGAATGGAATGAGGGCGGAGCCACGTTTCGAGTTTCCGAGTTATTTTTCAAACGGGGGGGCGGGGCTTCGGCCCAACGGCTTCCTTCCTGATTCTCGCTCCCCTCCTCCCCCCGACCGCCGCCTTCGCGACGCTGTATATAATAAAGTTTGCGCTCGCCGTTTGCTTTAAGACCGACCGGCGGCTGTGGGGGGTAAGTGGGGGCTGCGCACGCGTGGGGCGGCGTGGGCGGGTCTGCTGGGGTGGCGTCTCTGGACGCGTTGTCTCGCGAGGGAGGGGGCGGGGGCGAGCTATTGGGGTGCCGTGCCTGTGTGTGTGTGTGTGTTGGGGGGGAGCGTGTGTATGTGTGTAAATCGGTACTATATGGAGTAAACCCAAGAGCTGTTTTCCACGCAAGACTTATTGATTACCCATTTTCTGGTTGCGCACAAAGCCTTGATTGAGCTGGACCTGTGGGGTAGATTTGCATTCCCCAGAGTTGTGTAAGCGCAGCTGTTGCGTAAGCGCAGCTGTTGTGTAAGTGCGGGGCAAGTTGTGAACCCCGCCTCTGAGACTTGGCGCTGCCAGTTCTTTTGAGGGGACCTTGCCGGAACCCCCCCCCCCAGTGCTAAGCGAGGTTGGAGTGGTTGAGCGTTGGGAAAGAAGACCATCGGGCGATCTCAGGGCTACATCTGGAAGAAGATGATGTACCTCCTCCACCCCCAAACAATAGGGGTGCCTCTTGTGCAATGGCCAGAAGTGGAGCCGGATTGGATTGGGTTGATTGATTGATTGATTGGGTTGGATTGTAGCTTTCATCAGTACATCCAGTGGTGAGGATTCTGGAAGCTGCACTCCAGCAACATCTGGAGGATTATATGTTTTAAGATAATGGATACTGGATCTGAAGATGATTGTAGTCGATTGACCAAAACCAATCTAATGACTTCTACTTGCATAGGGTTGGGTCTTTCACAGTTTCCAGTTGCCTGGGAATAATTAGGGGTGCGCTGGTACATCTGGAGAGGTTCATGTTGGGAAGGCTGTCTGGAAATGCTGTACTTGGCACTGTTGAACGTGGTCTTTCCAGAAACAAGTCTGTTCTTAACTGATAAGCTTCCTAGGAGCCTTCAGGGTTTCCCTGAATACAGTTTCAAAATATTTTTTATGAAGACGCAGAATTATTAAGACAAGAATATAGTGTATATTTTCTATAGAGCTAGAAAAGAAAAGTGAGGTTCGATTGTCATCTTCCAGAGGTAGGATATCCAATCCTTTAGAAGATGAAATTGCTGATAACAAAAAATTACCAGTGGGTAATCCTCAGTGCCCGAGTCACTGGATTCAAATGGGTATCTACAAATCAAATAAAATTGACTAAAGACAATAATAATAAATAAATAATAAACATTACTGCTTTTGATCATGTCCAGGAACTATTTAAGAGTACTGCTGCAATTTTAACAAAAGTCAGCTGGATGTGAACAAGATACGATTATAGCAAATGACTTTACTTGATGGTAATCTGTTTCTTCTTTTTATACAGTGACTAATTGTAATCATCTCAGTCACCATTTCTGCAATTTAATTATATTTGTTTCCTAGCAGTCATTTCACACATTTAATTACAACAATACTGATGAAAGAGAATATTTGTAGCTCAGGGTTGAAATGACTCCTTTGTGCTCTGTGAGCGTGGTTGTTTTCTTGCAGATGTTTCATTACTCTGTAAACCACTTAGGACTGTATAGCACTGTGAAGATATATATGTCTTAAGTGCTATTGCTATGGTATTACCCAAACTGGGTAACATCACTGTTACCTAGTTTGGGTAATTAAAAGTCTGCAAGAAACAACCAAGCTCAGAAAGCACAAAGGCCCCTTAAATACAACAATGACAGACTTTAGATTAGAAGTTTCCTCGTATCAGTTATCCTGGTGCTTTTGATGTTCATCTGCTCTCCAGATGAATTTGTTACGAGTCTAATAATAGCTACTCTTCATCCTCTGCTTTCCACTGAGTGTCTAGGTAGGTTATATTAGGACGTTACAGTTGTATACAATCTTAATTCTGATTAGTCATTGGGTACTAAAGAGATAACAGCTTGATAGAATGTAGCTACATTATTTTAGGAGCTTTGGGGAAATGGGTTTCATCCATTCTTCATTTTCCAGCTCCAGTCTTTAATGTAGGACATAAGTAACACAACAAAGATTTCTTAATAGATTTTCTATTTCTAAGTCTCTTTAAACTTCTAAATGTCTTGCGCTGCAGGTTCACCCTGAATTGCTAGTTTCTGAGTTGGGTTACACCTATTCTGGATCTCTTATTATTACTTGTTGAGAGTTGGCATACAAGTTTAATAAATTATTGTTACCTGCCTGAAGCTTATTTACATTTGTATCCTAAAATATAGTTTTCCTTTTTGGTTTGACTTCACTCTATGAAACCATTCCCTTCCACCTCTTCTCTAAGTAAGATACACCTGTTCGCTAATGTTTTTATAATTAGACAAAAGGGATGAAACACACATATATATGTGTATGCCAAATTAAAGTGGTTCTTGTCATTAAAGTGATCAAAAATTATGTTAGCCTAAAAACAGACTTCTGCAATTTCTTTGAAGAGTCAAGAATAGCCCATCTGGTTCTATATCTAAGTATTTGGACTGCAGTTCCCTCAACTGGTATTAGCCATGCTGACTGCCACAAAGATGTAAATATTTGGAAAGCAGTAGATCAGAGGTGGCTATGACAACTGTGGACTCAGAAATTTTGGGAGTTGAAGTTCACAGATCTTGAAGTTGGCATATGCCCATCCCTGCACTAGATGATCTGGTCCTGAGGTGGATCTTTTTTAGTTTACTGTAGCAACTTTATTTTAAAGAGGCTGGAAATCCAGGGTTTATTTTTATAACATGGACAAAAAAAAGCTGTTGCCTTCTAGTGATACCTAAAATGCATAGTTGAGTTAAAGTTATCTTGAGGAAATTGTAAGTATACGTTTAAGAGTGTTGGGTTTTTTCAGAGCTATGTAGTCAACCTGAATTTTAGAAGTTGAAGTCTGGAAGATTTAAATTTGCAAAGGTTGAGTAATTCATCTATAAACTGATGATTTAGTATAGATACAGTAGGATTTTGTGGACTTGTACTCTTTTGTGACCCATCAATTTACTTCTAGTCTTTTGTGACTGATGAACCACAAGTTTTAAACTTTTAATCTAAAAATGTTATAACTGGAATTAAGTTCAAACTTTATTTCTAAAATACATGCATTATTTATAACAGTTTGTATATAAAGTTAATTGTTGTTTAAAGGAGCTTATGTATTTTTTCTTTTCATGCAGGTTTCAGTAACCCGAAATACGTTGTATTTTTCAGTCTTTTTTAAAAAAATTCTTGTGAATACCATATTGTATTATGGCTGCTTAAGCCCCTTGAAAGGACTAGTCTGAAGTTTGGGAGATAATTTTGTGCATAGATATTCAAATTGGTTTTTGCCATTATGCAGGATAACTGCATCCACTTATCAAACATTATCTGCAATGACATCTTGATTAATGAATTTAAACTGCTGCTTTGGGTTCGACATCTCCATAAACGTATTAAATTCAGTAACCCTTTAATAATAATAATGCAGCCAGATTGAAAATTCACTACACTTAATTGATAATATAAAAAAGACTATGTTCCAAGGCTGTTAAGAACTTTTGGTGACCAAAATTCCTTTGATCACATTTCACTGATATGTGTCAGGATAAACCTTTGAGGAATTTTTTGTGAAGTGTTACTGAGTGAAATGATATATTGTAAAGGAAAAATGGTTTCTTATTGTAAGGAGAAGTATTCAAAGATGTGCATTTAAGTTGGCTTTTCTGTAGTACCATACAGGTAGACCCCACTTAGATCCATGATTTTGACCTTGCTCTTTCAGAAATAAAAGTTTAAAAAATATCCCTACATTATTTTATTTGGAAATAATTCAGATTCTTGGGACAGAGGCCTTATGTATTCAGACTTATAATTAATTATGTCTTCAAACTTCCTTTATTTTAAATATGCTCCTCCCTCAATTTAGTAAGATTTATGTAATTATAGAAGAAAAAAAAGGAACTACAATATTTTATAACAAGTCTGGATTGTGAAAGTATGAAAAAAATTACCCTGTCAAAAAGGAACTATTAAAGTGAATGTAATATTTTATTTTTTTAAAAAAAGAAAATAAGCATTGCAATGTAATGTTAACTTTCAGGTTTTTATTTTATTATGGCCTGGAAGTTGGTAAGAATTGCACAAAATTATCTCCCAAACTTCAGACTCGTCCTTTACTCCTATCCTGTTTTATCTACATCATGAATGTTATTGGCTCATTTCTACCAAAACTGAAGAATGACGCAGACGTGACAGAACTGAAGTATGACTTATCGTGTGAACTCTACAGGATGTCTACATATTCCGCTTTTCCACCGAATGTACCAGTATCTGAAAGGAGTCTTGCTCGAGCTGGTTTCTATTATACTGGTTTGAAGGATAAAGTGAAATGTTACAATTGTGGCTTAATGTTAGATAACTGGAAAAAAGGTGACAGTGCTCTGGAGAAGCACAAACAACTCTATCCTAGTTGCAGCTTTGTTCAGAGTCTGACTTCAGTGACTAACCTTGGATCCTCGTTTCGTTCTGCCTTTTCACCTCCAGCTATCTCTGGACTTACCTCTTCACACTCCTCAATGCAAGCATTAACGTTGGGTCAAGCTGGGTATTACAATGGAAGCTTTTCCAGTTTTCCTCATAATCCAGTCACATCTGCAGCAGTAGAAGATCTGTCACATTTGAGACCAAAGCCTTTCAACCCTATGATGAGCACAGAAGAAAGCAGATTGCTCACTTTCAAGACATGGCCCCTGGCATTTTTGTCCCCATCTTCGTTAGCCAAAGCTGGGTTTTATTATGTAGGACCTGCAGACAAGGTGGCTTGTTTTGCCTGTGGTGGTCAGTTGAGTAATTGGGAACCAAAGGACAATGCTATGTCAGAACATCAAAGACATTTTCCAAACTGCCCTTTTGTGGAACAAATTCAAAACAATTCGAATTTGACTGGCTTTAATTTGGGGATGCAGAACTACCTAGGCCGTTTCAGAACCTTCAAAAATTGGCCACTTACAGTTCCGGTTCTTCCACAGCAACTGGCAGATGCTGGCTTCTATTATGTGGGTAAGAACTTGTTCTTTCATGTTTTGGACTGAATCTTATTTTTTCAACAGTTAAATTTACTGTTTGTCTTTTTGTTTAATTAACACGTGAAATGTTTGTTGTTAAGGTCGCAATGATGATGTCAAATGCTTCTGCTGTGATGGTGGACTCAGGTGTTGGGAGACTGGAGATGACCCGTGGGTGGAACATGCTAAATGGTTTCCAAGGTGCCCTTTTTTAAAAAAAAATAATAACAAAGAAACTTTTGTAATAATTTTTGTCCTGTTGAAAGTAGAACTTTTTATTTGAAAAGGATTACTCAGTAAGAGTAATATTCCCATGCAGGTCCAGACTAGCTTCTGTATTAATATGAAGCATCTTCACCATGAATGGTTATCAAAAGTGGTTTGTGAAGGGAGCATTGCTACTCAAGAAATAAATCTAAAGTTTTGGGAGAACAAATGGAATGTTTAGTTGACGTAACTTGCATAGAATTGAACTTTAAGCTGGTAGGAATTATCTGAAAATGGCTTGACAAGAACTGTGTATCTCGGGACACTGAGTATCTTTAAAGCAGCAGTGCCTTTATCCATCAAGATGCATCTTATTCAGTCACCTAGATAACAGTTTTTGAAGCTGCCATATATTGCTGGGGAGAAATGTATGGCTGTTTTAATCATTTGAAAAGAGGTTGTTCATACACAGTTTTTTGTGTATTTTCACAGCCACAGTGAAATGGGAGAAATCTTTTTTCTCTGCTGTTCAGAGTTGGAGCAAGATATGCTGAATTTTGACTCAAGAATAAAAATCGTTCTTACACTAGCTATTTCAAAAACTATTTTCAAAAATTCTGTTGGGTTAAACAGTACTGACATTTTTAAAGAACACTAGATAGTAAAGTGTACTTAACAAAACTGTTTTAGCTAAGTTCTAATCAAGTATTGTAATGATTGGGTCATATTCCAAGTGCCAGTATATTTGATTTTAAAAAGAAATATTATTCTAATCCAGAGAGTAGATTAAATGGCTCCTTTTAGTTCATGGAGCGGAGCAAAAATTTAGGAGTTTCCACGTGAATGAAATCTTGCCTTACCACTCTAGGCATCTGGACCAAGCTCATCTTAAGATAGGGTTTGTAGAAAAAATGCAGTTCTTGATTTCTAATGCAATTGTGTCTAATAAAGATTCTTCCATTTGTAGTGAAGATGTTTGGAGCATTTTGGAATTATTTTGAGGTGTAATAAACAGGATATAAATTGCATATAAAATAAGAATTGTAGGCTACTAGAGTTGAATTTATTTGTTCATTTGTTTATCAAATTTATTAACTGCCCGTCTCCCTCAGAGATGGGATTAATTAATTTTGGTTTTCTCAGTGTTGATTGGGCAATGTTTTTCACTTGTAAATTCCGTTTTTGACAGAATGGATATATTTAATGCTTCAGTGTATTGTCCTGGGTCAGGTTTCAATAAATATATCTTTGGCCCACTAAGCAGAGAGCATTGTGGCTAATAAATAAAAGCGCATATATTCCGCATATTAAAACTTAAAGTTGATATACTTTTCTTCTAGTTGTGAATACCTGATTTATAGAAAAGGTCAAGAGTTTGTCCGCCAAGTTCAAGCAAGATATCCACATCTTCTCCAACAGGTATGCAAGTATTGTTGCATTTTCTGTAATAACACGATTTGCTTTTCTTTTGCTATATGGTGCACAAATTTGTTGAAAGAATTAACCTGTATCGTATACTGCCTTGAACCTTATCTGATCAGATTGTGTTTACACAATAGAATAAGGCCTGGCAGACAGGACTTTGAGGCAGGAGTGAAGCTTTAGACTTCTAGCCCTTTTACTGATATTTCTCTAGCAAGGACGCTGCACTGTGGTTTTGTAAAATGACAATGCAATCCATTTGTTTTCAAGCTGTGACCAAGACAACAGAGGCTGTGAAATAAAGTGTTATAATGTGAAAACAGTCTGCTCCTGGAAACATTAAATAATTACATAGTTAAAAGATTGAGCAATAAAGGCTATAAATATGATGCAAAAATCACAAGCCTATAAAAAGTAACAGAAAATTGGATAAAGTTTTAAAAAATTTAAAAAGTAAAAGTAAAATAAGCTATAGAAAGAACAGCTTGATACAGTGAATAAGTTGGAGATTAAAAAACAAAACAGGCCTGAGCTGGGTGGAAGCTGGTTGGCTATAGAGGACAAGCAATACAGGTAGTCCTTAATTTGTGACTGGTTGCTTAGCAACTGAAGTTATGATGGGCCTCCCCAGAGTTATTACAACCCAGATTCAAAGTTCTGATGGACTTTCTGTCCCTTCCCTCCCTCCCCAGTCACATCATTGCATGTTGAGTGCTTGGCAACTGCTCTGCATTTACAGCTGCTTGTAACATCCTGGGGTCACATGACTGTGATTTATTTATTTATTTTTTGCTGAAACCGGTGTTTATTTCTGGTTTCAGCAAAATTGCCCATGATGGACAATGATTCACTTAAAGATCTCTGTGATTCACTGAACAACAGCAGCAGAAAAGACCTTAAAATCAGGTATAGTCACATGACGTATGACCATAATTCAGAGCTCAGTTAGGATCATGAGTTGAGAACTGTCTGTACCTGATTAATTTTGCACACTATTACACAAACAGCAACGTTGTACGTAAGCAGCTAGGATCCAGCGCAGTGTAGTGTGGCATTTTAATCAAAAATACATGCAGACATTTAGGGTGAAGATTCACCAATTCTCCCACTTGGTGTCACCCAGATAAATTGGGATAAATTGCAGCTTCAATCTACCTGGTGGAATCGTATTAAGAAATATTAGTTAAAGGTATCACTGTTAGCAAACTCTCTGAACAGTGTATCCTTTCAAAAAGCAAACATTTCCTTCTAAAAATTTTTTTTCTCTCTGTGTTGCAGTTGTTATCTACTGCAGATACACCTGTAGATGAAAATACAGAAGCACCAAGTAAGTATTTTGATTTGTTTATTTTGTGCCTTTGGATAAGAGTTGACTCTTGGTGACTGTCTGGATAAGTCCCTAGTGTTTTTCAGAGAGTTTTCCATTGCCTCCTTCCTAAGGCTAAGAGAGAATGACTGACCAAGGGTTACCCAGCTGATTTTGTGGCCAAGGCAGGGCTGTAATGTCAGATCTCCTGATTTTCTAACCCACTGCTTTAACAATTATACCACACTGACTCTTATCAGAATTTTGATAGCATTTATAAAATGTAGCACGCAGATGTTGACACATTTATCCTTAATGGTCTGTAGCAATTCAGTTTTGCTATTCGTACTAAGTTAGTAAGATACTTTGTCACGGTTTTTAAATCAAGCATTCCTGAAGCTGACCATTCAAATTTAAACTTAAACCAGAAAAATGATAATTTTGCAATAAAATCAAATTGCCCTACAAACATAAGTGAAAATTAACCTGTTTCAGCTGCCTGCTTAAACTTATGAAGATCCATACCTATTTAAATCACTGAGGACCTCTGGTGGTGAATATGTTATAAATATTTTTCTGAATTACCAGGCGTTGTCTATATTGGGTCTCCAACTCCCGGTCCATGGATTGGTACTGGGCCGCTGCATGCCAGCAACGGGTGCACAAACAAAGCCCTATCCGCAGGATGCAGGAAGCACATAAAACCACGCCCCTTCCGGTCTGCGGAAAAACCTCTCTTCTCATAACCAGTTCCTGGTGCCCAAAAGGTTGGGGACCTCTGGTCTATATTTCTTCTAGAATAAAAAGATGGGTAATTTTCGTCTGTTGAGGGTACGCTTAGGCCTAAAAGCAAGTGGCATAAATTCAGTAGTGCATAGAAGGCCTGAATTTCAGGCATTGTTGTCTAATTATGACTTTTTCAAGCAGTGGGACTAATGAAACTGACATGAGTCTCAGAGAGAATAGGGAATAGCAGACTAAATTGGCTGAAGGCTTGACTCAGGATATGGCATCTTCATCTATTCAAATTCTGTGCTTGAAGAATATAGTTGGGATATGTATGCCTTTTTTAAGAAACAGATCTTGGGTTTGTAGTACCTGTTCTGTACCAGCCTGCTACCGGCACTGCAGCAAAAGCAGGGACAACCCCTTTACAAACGGCAAGAGGCTGGAATAAAGCCTGCCAAATTTATTCACATAAAACAGAGCAAGACAAGACACCAACCATGAAACAGGAGCTAAGAAACAGGAACTATCCAAGCGGTTGCCTTCAGCAAACCAGCCCTCCCACACATTCCCCTTAAATACAGTTCAGGGCGTGGCCTCTCTCTGCCTCCTTCCGAGGTGCCCCATTGCCTTCCTCTGTTTACTCCTGATTGACTGCCTCCTGCGTCGGGCATCCTTGAACAGGGCCAGCTGTGGGTCATCTTCATCCACGCTGTCAGGCTCACACAGCTGGGTCTGCGTCGTGACCAGATGAGAGGGGCCCGGCTGGGGGCTCTCATCAAGCTGTCCAATCCCCTCAGCAAGCTCTTCAACACCCCCCTCCTCCTCCTCTGAGTCGTCCGACCCAACTGCCGAACCCACAGGCTGACCCTGAATCACAACAGTACCTTAGATGTGGGATCCAGTACAGAAGTGATACTTTTTCATTTGTCTGTTTTTAAACCCAGCAAGATACTGATACTTCAAGAAATAATGCTAGAATGTTTTCTCTGAATAGTTATTCGTTTTGAATATGGTGAAAATACTTCAGAAGATGCCGCCATAATGAAAACACCCATGGTTGAAGCTGTTTTGGAGATGGGATTCAGTAGAAGACTGGTCAAGCAAACGGTTCAGAGTAAAATATTAACAACAGGGGAGAATTACAAAACAGTAAATGATCTGGTGTCTGACCTTATTACTTCAGAAGATGAGAAGAAGGAAGAGGAGAAGGAGGATCCATCAGAGAAAACCACATCAGGTATATATAAGTTTCATTCCATCAGTTTGACGAATTGGTCGTTGCTTTCCTTGCTATATGATAGCTTTATTGAGAATTAACCCCTTCACAAAATACCTTTGTGGAAATCTGTGTCCTTGAGTTTGTCTTCATTGGAATGGTCTGGTTCAATCCTGTCAGTGCAGAAAACCCAGAACTATAGTATCCTAATAGGTTGCTGTTCAGCCTTTAGCTGAAACTTTCTATAGAAGCCATCTCTAGGGGGGAAAAAATCAATATTCAGTTCTATTGTCATACTGTGGTTTCTACCCAGAAATGTTCCTTATTCACTTAAAACCTGTACCTGCTGTAATTTAAACACAGTAGAATTGTCAACGTATAGTAGAAATCACAATGTTTGCCTCCTTCTCTGTTATAATCTTCGGTCACTCGAACAGTAGTATCTTATTTCTCTCAATCTTCTTTCTAGGCTCAGTATAACCAGTGGTTATCCATAGAGGGAAATTGGCTATTTTGTCCAATTCTGAAACACAAATTTATTTTCCTTTCATAAAAATGACGTCCCAAATTGGAAATAGTGTCCTAAATAAGCTGTCCCTTTCATTGGAGAAAGTGCAATCAATTTGTAATAATGTCACTCATTTCTTTTTATTCTTTTTGGCATAAAGATCTTGTGTTTTTTTGTAGAAGTTAAGAAGGCAAAGACTCTGTTCTCTTAGTCAATAAGTTAACGATGATGTCCCTAGTGAACAGGGAGAGCAATATGCCTCAGAGGAGAATTGTTGGCTCTTCTAATTATACTCATGACAATACGTCATACAGGTAGTCCACCACTTACCACTTTCTTTAGTGATGGTTTGAAGTTACAGTTGCACTGAAAAAAAGTGACATGTGAGTCAAAGTGACCTATGTCCTTGGCAGCACCCTCACAGTCATGTGATTAAAAAAAAATCAGGCACTTGGCAATCAACATATATTTGTGATGATTGCAGTCTTTCAGGGTCAGTGATGATGATCACTTTCAACCTTTCCAGCCAGTTTCCCGACAAGCAGAATCAATGAGGGGAACTGGGTCTGTTTAATGACTGGGCAATTTGCTTGACTGTAGCAAAAGTTATAAAATTGGGCACAACTCATTTAAGAACCGCCTTGCTTAGCAGTGGAAATTCTGGTTTCAATGGTGGTCATAAGTAAAAGGATTATCTGTACCTAGTGAAAACAGTCTTATATTTTGGGCGGAGGAGGTTGGTAGTTGGGTTGAAAAAAGGTCTGCTAAATAAACCTAAGTCGCGCAGACGGGGACTGCAACCAAAAATTAAAAGATGCTTGCTCCTGGGGAGGAAAGCCATGGCAAATCTAGACAGCACACTAAAAAGCAGAGACATCACCCTGCCAACAAAAGTGCATATAGTCAAGGCTATGGTCTTCCCAGTTGCAATGTATGGCTGTGAAAGTTGGACCATAAGAAAGGCTGAGCGCCAAAGAATTGAAGCCTTTGAACTATGGTGCTGGAGAAGACTGCGAGTCCCTTGGATTGCAAGGCGATCAAACCGGTCAGTCCTAGAGGAGATCAACCCTGACTGCTCTTTAGAAGGCCAGATCCTGAAGTTGAAACTCAAATACTTTGGCCACCTAATGAGAAGGAAGGACTCCCTGGAGAAGAGCCTAATTCTGGGAAAGATTGAGGGCAATAGAAGAAGGGGACGACAGAGAATGAGGTGGCTGGATGGAGTCACTGAAGCAGTAGGCGTGAGCTTAAATGGACTCCAGAAGATGGTAGACGACAGGAAGGCCTGGAGGAACGTTGTCCATGGGGTCGTGATAGGTCGGACACGACTTCGCAACTAACAACAAATAAACCTAAATACAATTTGAGACCAGAACAGATATCTTTCTACTACTTGAGTCAAAAGACCCTCTCTTTCATCTTGGATGGGGCATTTTCAGAGTCTAATGAACTCAGATAACTAGAGAGACCATCTCTATCTTTATCTTATCTTTATTAGACTTATATACCGCCCTTCTCCCGTAGGACTCAGGGCGGTTCACAAGGTTTTTAAAATAACAATACAACAATTACAAAAATTAAGAACAGTTAAAATAATTACATTTAAACCTTGAATAAATATAAAACCCCAATTAAAATCCAATTAAAACCCCAATTAATACTCTCAGTCCAGGCCAGAAAGCTCAAAGAGCCAAGTCTTCAGGTCCCGGCGGAATGAGCGAAGGTCAGGGGCAGTCCTGAGCTCTACGGGCAGCTAGTTCCAAAGGGCAGGCGTGCCCACAGAGAAGGCCCTCCCCCTGGGTGTTATTCATATTAGCCATGAATATTGAAGAGCCAGGGTAGATAGAAAACCCTCAAAATAGATTAAGGCAATTTTCTGGATGAACCTCAATGGAATCAGATCAGATTCCAAGCTTAGCAGTGTGAATGCACACTGGAGCATACATAACAAGTCCTCTTAAGAATTTTGTTTGCATTATTTTCAAAGGGATCCTGTTACTGTATTTACAGACCTGCATGTCATAAATAAGGTAGCTCAAGACTTGTCCAGTTAATCTTAATAGCTGCCTGGACGTGTTTGTTACCATTTTGACTCACGAAACAAACTATCATTTGTGAAACTCTCCCTATATTCTGTCTGTTCTTTCCAAGATGCTAGGGCAGAGGAAAACTAGAGCTTTTAAAGAGATTAGCCTGATTAATATAGATGCTGTCAGTTTTCTAACACATATGCATATAATTAAAACCTCTTGCCAACACAGTTGCTATAGTTTTGTGATGATTGAATACAAGGCAGTTTCTCATATAACAAAGGGCAAAACAACTTCTCAAGCCAACTTAGGATGTTACAAGAATGGCTGTATTATCTACGTGCACTGGAGCCAAAATAGAGTTATTAGCTAATGGGGGAGGGTGGTGAAACTCTGCAGCTGACAAAACCTGCAGTAATTAATTTGTGTAAAAATTGAAAATAATTAGTGCCATCCAGTGTTGGATGTATTTACATAATATATTGATATTATAATATATTGATCACGTCATTCCTACCTGTCAGTTTCATCAGCATACTAAATGCTATGCTATTATGCTAATTTATGTGCCATTGTATGATTCATCTTTTTAAAGTAAATTGGAGTTTGAATTTAAAAATGGTGTTAAAAAATTCCTTTCAACAAAGTGGGTAGATCTGTTGGATTTTGTGACTCTGAAAAACTGTATGTTTGCAATACAGTAATACTGCTTTATATTCACAATACCCCCATTGTGCCCTTCTCCTGGATGAGTTCAGTACCTGGAAAATTTCCATTTTTACTCAACATTTTCTGCTAAAACTGCTAAGAAATAGGTTTGTACCGTGTCATCTTTTCATTTATTATATTTCAGATCTGGCCTTAATCAGAAAGAATCGAATGGCATTGTTTCAGCGCTTGACATGTACGCTCCCTATCCTGGAAAGTTTATTAAGTTCCAAAGTAATAAGTGACCAGGAACACCAAGTTATTAAACAAAAAACCCAGACATCTTTGCAAGCTAGAGAACTGATTGATACCATCTTGGTGAAAGGAAATTCTGCAGCACACATATTCAGAAATTGTTTACAGGAATGTGATCCTGCATTATACAAGGATTTGTTTGGTGAGTTTCTTAGAGAAATGCTTTGAATTGTCCTTTTCTTGAAGAATGGTAACTAGTTTACTGCAATTCACAATTATAATGGATTTATGAGTTTTTATAGCTAAGAAATAGATAATGCAGAGGAAATTCTGTTGATTAGACTTCTCAAAAGCAATTCAATGTTAATGTTAATAATTGTAAAGCACGGGGTTAGAGTTTCTCTGCATTCTGATGAATCTGAGGTAATTTGTTACTTGATCTAACAATGTTTAACTTACTTTCAGTGGAGAAGAATATGACATACATTCCAATGGAAGATGTTTCAGGTAAGCATTTAATTTACTAAATAAACATGAATGGTGTTTGGAATATAAGAACTGCAGTGTTTTTAAGAAAACAGGTTATGGTGAAATAGTTCATAATGGGAGTTGCGAGTGAATGCTTATAAAACTGAGCTGGATTAATATTTTTGAGTCTTTTGAAATCCCGTTCAATAAGATGGATGTACTTGGACAGGAAGATCTTTGGGCCTGAAATAGAATATTCTTCCTTTCTTCAATAGTGTCTCAACATAAGTTGGTGATAAGATCTAATCTGGGTCAGTGACACATTCTGGTGAGAGAGACATTCCCCGAGAACGGGCTCCAGCATAAGTCCGGAAGCTTGGAAAACTAAACCTCGGATCCTGGTGATTGACCCAGATTGGATCCTGCAACATTATCCTGGGACACGTATATTTGCTTTCATTCATAGGTTGATGGATTTAAGAAGAGAGAGGGTTGTGAATGGCGGGGAAGTGAGGAATGCCTTTCTTGTTTATTAAAGCATAGTTCAAAATGTTATTTTTTGTGTAGATAATAAGATTCTTTAATTGCAGGCTTACCTATGGAAGAACAACTGAGACGATTGCAAGAGGAGAGAACATGCAAAGTCTGCATGGACAAGGAAGTGTCCATTGTCTTCATCCCCTGTGGCCATTTGGTTGTTTGCAAGGAATGTGCCCCTTCCCTTAGAAAATGCCCAATATGCAGAGGAACCATCAAGGGTACAGTGCGGACATTTCTTTCATGAAGAAGATAAACCATGCTATTTTTCCCCCAAGGAAACATTTTCATGCTTTCTGAATGACCCTACGAGCTAATTCATAATGACTTGATGCTTCAAGTATCTGCAAAATACAAGCTAAGCTGCAGCTCAATATACTGATGGTCACAAAGTTGATGCTTTTGAGGTCAATTATGTCTCAAGTGATTATACTTGAGAATTTTGATAGGCTGGCCCTTTTATAAAGGACATAATTTCATAGTAGTTTGAAGTGACATAAAGTGAATGGTGATTTATGTATTAATTATGCTACTGTTAGTAAAAGAAACTGTTGATTTATGATTTGAAAAGTCTAGAAAGACTGGTGTAACTTGTTCACTAGTTGAAAATATATTTTATTTACAATAAATAAAACTTTGATGTGGTTGAAACATGCATTCTGGGTCTGTTGTAGCTATATTCATTGTAGAATAATTGAGTAACTACAGAGGTATTATGTGCCATAATTGATAAGCATCTTGAAATAGAATGTTAAATATCTTTGAAATTAAGCAATGTTGCCAGGTATTATGCAGAATTTTTTTTAACTTGATTTGCAAACTTGTATTATGTTCAGTAGATTTCAGGTTGTACTCGACTTATGACCACAATTGAATCCAAAATTTCTGTTGCTAAGTGAGACATTTGTTAAGTGAATTTTGCCCTATTTTATGACCTTTCTAGCCACAGTTTTTAAGTGAACCACTGCAGTTAAGTTAGTAACACAGTTAAGTAAATCTGGCTTCCCTATTGACTCTGCCTGACAAAGGTTGCAAAAGATGATCACAGGACCTCGGGACACTGCGAACCATCATAAGTATGAGTTAGTTGCCAAGTGTCTAAATTTTGATCACATGACCATGGGGATGCTGCAATGGTCATAAGTGCGTAAAATGGTCATAAGTCACTTTTTCCAGTGCCGTTGTAACTTTGAACGGTTACTACATTAACGTTTGGAAGTCGAGGACTATCTCTATAAAATGGGACCATACCTGTATACAACTGTAATCAGCTTATTAGGAAATACTCTTAATAATTGTTCCTGGCCAGTCTTTTTAACTATCTATGCCTGAAGAAGAGTTTGTTCTTTAGAGTAGCCGAATTTCAAGAATTGTTGCCTCCCTACATACCTATTTCTTGGCCCATATATTTAACACTGCAGCCTCAGATATTTAGTTTGGGCAGTTTGTATTATGCCTGTTATTGCATATATTTCCACTTTATTGGCACTATAAAGAATATTGGAATCCTGGTCCTTCATATTAAAAATAATATACTATAGCATAATGTTGCATCTCCATTGCGGTGAACCTACTGTGCATATCCACATGGATGAGGATTTTCTTAAGTGTTTTAAGTAGGAGTCCATTGAAGGTGGACAACCAATAAATTTAAATAAAAATAAATTTATGCCAGTGTTCTGCATGGAATTCCATTCTGAATTCTTTGCACATCCTTATAGCCTAGTGGGCAGGTTATAAACATACTTGTTTATAACCAATTTTCCCGTAATTGAATTACCATGGGATTTTTATTCAGAAAGTCAAAGCTCAGGATGAGCTGAGATTGGTGAAGAAGCCAAGAATGTTCCAAAGGTTTCATATATGCCCTGAATAAAAGAATTGTTAAAAAATCCTCAGTGAATATGCCAAAAATGTAACAGGTACCAAAGTAAAGGGAGAATTTCTCAACTATTTCTTCTGTGTTCTTTGAACAAATAGGTATATTCCACTAGATCACAGGTCTGCAACGCGTGGCTCCGGAGCCGCATGCGGCTCTTTCAGCCGTTTCTTGCGGCTCCCGATCCTCTGCCACCACGTGCAGTCCAAAAAAAAAAAAAGTGGGACTAAAAAAGTTCAACCAATCAATTCAAATATGCAGGGTAGGTGCATATCCCGCCTTGGCTCCACTCTTCAGTCAAACCCTGTTCTGCGCATGCGTGCATGTACGCGCATGTGCACACAATTTTTGAGGCTCCCAGTTTTTCCTTTTCTGAGGGAACTGGTTCCTAGTGGCTCTTTCACTGTTTCAGGTTGCTGACCCCTACACTAGATAGTTATGAACTGGCTAAGAGAACAGGCTTGTATCTCAGCTGAAGAGAAGCAAGGAATATTTGCTGATCCTGAAGTCTCAAGACCCAGATGGTTGCCTTCCAAGGTTAACGGTCCTTGCTGATGATCTAGTTGAACCTATATTCATATTTTTAAAAAATATTGGCAAAAGATTAATGGAGTCACCCTCCCATTGAATCTTCCTGTTAGTAATAAATACAATGAACTGTGATTCCACGTGAATTCTTAAGAGGGAAGATAGGATATAAATCTAACAATCACATTTCAAGGACTTAAAAGGAAAGTTTCACAGATTAATGTATTTGGAACTAGCAGTACGGGTAGTGGCGCACAGTGGAATGTGTGTTGGGGAAAAAAAAGTATATTAGGCTGCAAATCCCCTGCTGGCTGCCATTGTGGTACTTCCTGTTTGACATGGAATCTGTGATTGTGCACTGTAGAGTATTTTCTCTAGACTATCAGACTAGAAAAGCCAATGTTTCAAGAAATTATTAATAATCTTGCTTATGTTTAACCTCCCTTTGAGAAATTCAGTCTTGTGGCCATAACAGAAATGGGTAGAATTCAGAGAAACTCAATTTAGATGAAATATAACTCATGGTGGGCCATGCACTTTGTGCCTGTTCTCTGAATGCCAAAAATTCCATGGGTTCATACATGGCCTTCCAGATGGGGTAAACATACATACATCCCAATAGGTAGCTTACAACTTCCAGGACCAATACAAGATGGGGCAGAATGACGTCATAGTTAGCCCAATGTTTTTTTTTCTGTCTTATAGTTTCAGTTGGACAGGAGACTGGACTTTCTTCTAGCGAAAGCAGTAACTCTTGGTGCAGTATTCAAATAAGACGTGACACAATGCATAGGTTTGATGCATTGCTTATTTTAATTAACTGCCTTTCCCCTCAAAACCCAGAAAATTCTGTCCCTGCATTATAGCTGCAGCCCATATGGATTTAGAACATGCACAGCAGAGAACGTTCTCCTACATCTCAGTATCACTTCTTGCATGACAAATATTCCCAACCTGGAAACAGTTCCCTCATTGTCTTGCACAAGAGCTGTCTGTTCCAGGTTGTTCAGGACAGAAATCTCTCACAAGTTGTAACCCATGGACATACCCACCCCTGAATAAACCATTGGTGTAGCAGATTCATATGAACCCAAGTAAAATACAGGACTTCAAGATGGGGTAAAAATAGGAGTTCATCTCCCAAATTGCCTAAGGAGACTGTATTACAATAGGTTTGTTTGCTTATTATGAAGAGAGGGTGACACAAGCATACTTCTTGTGGTCTTGCTTCTGTTTTTTTTTTAAAGTACAGTAAGTCCTGGACATGACCATTGGCTTAGCACCTGTTTGAAGTTACGATAGCACTGCAAACAGTGACTTATAATCAGTTCTCACACTTACAAACATTGGAAGTGTTCCTCTGGTCAAGTGATTGTTAATTGGGCACTCAGCAGCCAGCATCTATTTATGATAGTTGCCATGTCCCGGGATCACATTATTGCTATTTGTGACCTTCCTGGCTGACCTCTGACAAGTCAAATCAAGGAGGTGCAAGATTTGCTTAATGACCTTAGCAAAAGAAATAACAAAATTGGGCACTGGCATGTGGTGACATATGATTGCATTGCTTAGTAACAAAAGTTCCACTCCTTCTTGTAGTCGTATGTCAAGAACTACCTGCATTTTAAAACTGTATTACAGTATAAGTATAAGTAATACATGATTTGACCTTTCAAGACAATCAGTACCAAACACATAGGTTAAACAGTGCAAGTTGCAAGTTGTTGGAACGCATTTCACAAAAGCTCCATTCTGCTGCATTCTCAGTATATCGTTGAATTCCTAAGGGGGGAACATGCAATTAGTAGTCATCTTACAGCAAGCAAAGCAAGTACCATGGCCATTCATTAATCTGGTATATACACCCACAGACACAGAAAGAGAGGAAAAGGCACATTTATCTCATCAATCTTGTGCAGCTGGGAAATAAGCACCCCAATGCACTTGTAAAATTAAACAGCAGTGAAGGAAAATATACAAAATATACAAAAAGGTTTGTTGCGTGCCTCTCCTATTCAAATCAAGTGTGTTGGGGGCCAGAGAAATCTGATTATTATGGGGCTTTGAGAGGAAGTGTGGAGGAAAACATAATACTAAGAAGAGGTAGAATCAAGACCATAGTCCATCAAGACAGATATTCCCCACCCCAGTGAAAGTTAATTATACAATATAATGCAACACAGTGCTTGAATCTCTGCAAAGATCAAATCAAGAAGATTACGTCTACAGTACTTTTATCACACCCCATTTAAACAACCGTGGTAGAAGCTACCTTAAAACGTGACTGACGGTGAGGCGAGTTATCCTTTTAGTTTCCATTAGTAGCTCTACTACTTTACTTCCATTAGCAACTCTGTAATTAGCAAATATCTACAGTTATTAGTGAAAGATGTAAGGCAAAATATTGTACTGAGGGTCCACAACATTGGAAAGAATTAGGCTCTCCCCCTTTACAGAAATGCCTATTCAAATCTCTTCCATGCAACAACTTTTGATAATAATACTTTCCATTGGCAGCAACAGAGGCCATTTTATTCCTTCTGAAGAAACAATGTCTCATCTCCAAGACAGTTGGAGAGTGGCTTTAACAGTTGTCCTCTGAATGTTGGATTCCTTGAGAGAAGCCCTTGACAGCTTCTTTGAGAATCCAATCAACTAGATGGGGTATCGGACAGAGCACATTTATCCTTTAAGAGCCCCATGCCTAATCAATGTCAAATTTGTTTCATTTCAGAAATACACTCCGGATATTGGACAGCATGGAATAATTAAGTTATCATTGAGGAGTACTAGATCGCGCAATTGTCTTAAGTTATTCAATAACTACTGGTGTAAATGTTCTGGATTTTTATTTCTTACATCAGTTTCTCTGCGAAAGTATAAACACAGGCAATGAATAATTACACAATTATCTCCATTTAATAGATAAGTCACACAGCCTCTTGTCTAAGAGCTAACTCATACGACCTGGTGAATTTTTGACATGGCAACCTCCAACAGAACAGATCTCATTAGATGGAACCCAAATGAATGATTTCAGAATCCCTTCCAATTGGAAGAACATTGGCCTTCCTTTCCAGGAAAAACATATGAAGATGCCAATTTTATATGGATCTTCTTCAAGGCAGTCCTATTCATCTCTCATGTTTTAAATTGCATAAAATACAACGAAAGCCCTCCACCTCAAAAGTTTCAAATTCATCTTTGCACTCTTATCTCTTGTACTTGTTTTTTTGCAACCACAAAGTAAAAAACACCACCACAACGTAAAATAGATCCAACATAGCAAACAGAAGTAGACCTTGACTTACAACCGTAATTGAGCCCAAAATTTCTGTTGCTAAGTGAGACATCTGTTAACTGATTTTTTTTGCCCCATTTTTCAACCTTTTTTGTCACGGTTGTTAAGGGAATCATTGCAGTTGTTAAAATAGTTAAAACAGTTGTTAAGTGAATCTGGCTTCCCCATTGACTTTGCTTGTCAGAAGGTTACAAAAGGTGATCACATAATTTCAGGACATTGCAACCGTCATAAATATGAGTCAGTTGCCAAACGTCTGAATTTTGATCATATATGACCGTTGGGATGCTGCAAGAGTCATAAGTGTGAAAAATGATCTTAAGTCACTATTTTCAGTGCCGTTGTAACTTCGAATGGTTACTGAATGGACTGTTGTAAGTCGAAGGCTATCTGTACAATATTTGAGCTTCCCCAGATTGTTAATGAAACAATATTCCAATGATATTCCATAAATCTTACACAACTGATCGGGAAATACTATTTTTGTGACTTCTTGCTCTTATTTGTCCAGCCATGTCTGATTTGTTTTCCTGAATGAAAAGACTGGAGAGTAAAACAAAAAAGTTCAGGATCCAACACTTGAAACTGTATTCTGTTGTGGACTTGTCATCTCCAATCTTCTGTAGAAAAGAGCTAAGAAGCAACAATGCCTACTTTAATGATTTTCAAAAGAGAGTGATAAAAAGCAGGTGCTAATTTCAATTCCTTGAAATGCTTCATTGAAGATACTCTGAAGTATGCAAAGTCCTTATGGAGTTCTCCAAATTTGCAGATTAATGTATGTTAAAAGAGACATAACAGTCAATCTCAGATCAGATAATATTTTCCCAGAGAGAAAGTGTTCCTAAAAGCAGGAGTAACATGTGTGGATGTTTGTCTTTTGTCCTTTCATCACAGACTTTAAATAATGGCATCATGTTCATCACTAGAGAAAAAAAAGAAAGGGAACTATATTATACACATCAGCGGGAGCCGAAGTCACAGAATTATTAAATGAGATTAACAAATACGCAAAACTTTCTGGACCATCTTTTGTGCTGGGGAAAAAAAACCTTTAGATCTTCACAAATAAGCTGGGTTCTGTTGATCAAGACAGTGTTTTAAGGTTATTGCGATTGTATATAAATTAACAAGAGCACTTCATATGAATCATATAGACAGCATGATACAGTGCCTGGAGAAGAGACTGATCATATCATGTGAACACAGCCACTGTAATTCCTCATAATAAATCTGCTGCTGCTGATTTAAAATAATTTGGTGATCCCCAAAACATATCAACGGGACTGAATATTAAGCACTAGGCTGTGCAAGCAATTTTATTTGACAATGCTTCTTACTAAACTTGAGCACAAACATGAAATGCAATGAGTGATCTTGGTAATGTGAAAGAACACAAATAGTTCTCAGTTTGTAACTGCATTGCTTAACAACTTCACCTTTACTCAAGGCAGTGAATATATCCAACACACCTTCCTCCTCCTATTTTCCCCATAACAACCACCTGTGAGGGTGAGAGACTGACCCAAAATTGTCAGCTGGCTTTCATGGCTAAGACAGGACTTGAACTCACAATCTCCCACTTTCTAGCCTAGGGTCTTAATCACTGGAGCAAATTGATGATGAAAGATGATGAAAAAGTAACTTTGCAAACAGTCCTCACATTTATGAATTTTGCAGTCCTTTAAAACAAAGAAAAGCTGAAGGAAGTTCTTAAGCAGCCATGGTTTCACTTAATGATCGCCTCACTCAACAACCAAGATGCCAGTTCCAATTGTGCTCACTAAATGAGGACTACCTGTAATATATTCTCCCTGTTATGCGTGTACCCTTTGTCTATTCATTCCCATGGAATGCAGTTAAAATATACAAATAGAAGTAGAAATGGGGGACATTTATTCGATGGTTAGAAACAATGAAGGTGGAGAACAGGATATCTGGGCAAGGAACAAGCATCTTGTGATTTATTTACCAATACAGCTTGGTAAAATTCATACTGTAACTGAAAAGAGAACCTCCTGAAGTTAAAAAATAATTGAATTGTAAAGTTGTCCTGCATTTTGGCAGAACATTCCTCCCAGGAATAGAAATCTACAACTACGTCTGATGGTATGTGGTAACGGCTTTGGGAAACAGGAAGAAGAGCCACAGAGTGGACAACCGGTATGTAAAGGTTATCTCAGCCTATAGAAAGGCTGAGCGCCAAAGAACTGAGGCCTTTGAACTATGGTGCTGGAGAAGACTCCTGCGAGTCCCTTGGACTGCAAGGCGATCAAACCGGTCAGTCCTAGAGGAGATCAACCCTGATTGCTTTTTAGAAGGCCAGATCCTGAAGTTGAAACTCAAATACTTTGGCCACCTAATGAGAAGGAAGGACTCACTGGAGAAGAGCCTAATGCTGGGAAAGGTTGAGGGCAAGAGAAGAAGGGGACGACAGAGAATGAGGTGGCTGGATGGAGTCACTGAAGCAGTAGGCGTGAGCCTAAATGGACTCCAGAAGATGGTAGAGGACAGGAAGGCTTGGAGGAATGTTGTCCATGGGGTCATGATGGTTTGGACACAACTTTGCAGCTAACAACAAAAACAGCCTATAGAAGGGATGTCCGTGTGGATGGGAAGCATTTCAGAAGGGAGGATCCTGCCTAGCTTTCTGGAGAGCAAAAGGAAAGGAGGTGAGTTATTCTTGGTCTTGCAAGATTTTGTTAATCTTACAATAAAGCTTTTGGTTGTGCTTCTTGTGTAGACAACCACAACCACAGCCACAAAGCAAAAATAGTGTCCAATTTTACTGGAAGGAAAGAAATTGCTTCCTTTGTTATTCTATGCTTAAAAAATAAACCAACCAAGCTTGGTGAGCAAAATTCTGGAATTGGACAAGGGGAGCAAGGAAGCACAAAATGAGACTTCAGCTTCCTTCAAAGGATGAAGAAATGTTATTCTGCCTTAGGATCAGTTACGTGCTCAAGTATATGGCCCCATACTTTTGTGAACAGCAGCAGGAGGCAAAAGGTAGGGTCCAATCAAAGGCTGAAATAGTTCAAAAGACGGATGTTGCAGACCTCCTGGCCTCTACCCATGCTGAGCCAATGAAAGGAAGTAATCACAGAACAAACAAAAGAACTCTCATTGTTAGGAAAGGTTACAAAGGGTTTAGTACTATTACATTTCCTCCAGTGCAAGTGGGTGCTAGTCTTGCCCATCAGAGGGTTAAAAACATAAAGAGTTAAGAGGAAAGCAACCAGACAAATTACTAACATCCCGTCCTTAAATATTGCTATTTCATTAGGATGATGAGCCCAATCTTAGGGTTCATTGAGTCTTATTATTATTGGAGGGAAAAATCAAGATTCCACACCATTAGCAGCAGGGTGTAATACTGCGCCTGAGTTTACATTCAAATGCTGGAGAAGTATACCTGACAGAGAACGGCAGAATATGCAAAAGAATAATAATAAACTTCTTCTACCAGGTGAGATCACCGATCAATTTAGTTTTAAGATTTGCTTTGGGCTCAGTCTTTGGTATTATTTATCTGCTGACTTTAAGCAATTCAGTCAGTGGGTTTTATGGCTAAATGATGCTGACAGCCTGGGTTTGTGAAGGGCTTCGGCTTCTTCGTCTGATCTACCTTGTTGGGCTAACATGTCCGAAGTTACAGCTTCCATCCTCCTACCATTAGTTTCATTACTGAATTAGAAACATGGGGGTCAACCCTGCCAGCTTTGTATCGTCACATTCTCTGGCGCTCGAGCAGATTACATTCTTCCTCAAACCCTGCCCGGCATTACACTTAGTGAAAGATCAAAAATATTCATTCCAACGTACATGGTTCGATACTGCACACCTCTTTTTGTGTGGTAGATTCTGCATCCAATATAGCCAAAGGCGAGAAGTCCAAGAGTCAACACAATGCCACCGATGAAGCTGCTGGCACTGAAGCCCAATGAGTTGCCTTGAACTGCTGAAACATCTGTAATGGCTTTTTTTAAAAAAAAAAGAAAAAAGAAAAAAATTGTTCATATACTTTTGCTGAAGTATTAATTTTTCGTTTTTTTTCTAAGAGTGTATATTGTACAGCTCTTCCCTGCAAGTTTTTGTTCTTTTAATTCTTATTATGCATTACCATATTTCTTTTTAAGGACATGCAGCTAACGTTGGCTGATCTTGAGAAACTAAGTAGATTGGCTATGGTTAGTTACTTGATCAGGGGTTTACCAGGATACATTCTGTAGAAGAGAGTAGGAAGCTGAAAAAAAAACAACAACAACCAACTTCCTGGAAGAAACCACTGACAAATGCTTCTGAAATGTTATCGAGAAAACTGTATCTATGGAAGAAGCAGATGAACTCAAAAGACTCTTTATCTTACTTATCCTTATCCTTTAACACAGGGCTCTCCAAACTTGGTGACTTGTGGACTTGACTTGAATTCTGGGAGTTGAAGTCCACAAGTCTTATAGTTGCCAAGTTTGGTGTCCCCTGCTTTAACATGCAAATAAAATGAAATTGTTTGGTTGTAGGAACCTGTCTCAAGAGCCTATTCTTTACCACAGCTCAGACCAAGTTGGATTTTTCTTGGCTGACTTTTACAGCAGGAGTGGTCAATTGAGAACCTCTTTTCAATGTCTCCGGAGGACCTTCATACCACCGCTAAAGACTTGAGAGTCATTGTTTCTAATGATTCTGAAATGGGAATAACAACTGTATGAATGTTCTAGAATAGTATAGTTCAGTAAGAACTGGCCACCTACAAACTCGGGAAAACAGAAATGCTTGCTTGGTCTTGCCTATCTTGCTCTTTTGTTCACCCTGTCTTGCACATCACTCAGAAATATTAATGTTAACTTATGTTTTGGAGGATAATTCCTATAATATGTCAATCCCTTTCTTGTAATTGGAGCTGGCTGGCTTTAAATATTTGGAGAAGGATATCACACTACCTCTTAATCTTGTGCTCTCTATTCTACACATGTCCACCTTAAATGTTCCCTCAAAGAAATGCGATCTCTGGGTTTCACTCCATCTACAGACAATTATGATGAACTGAATAATGTGAGTTGCAAATACTATCTAGAATACTATCAACTAGGCAAGTGAAATGTCAGTACATACTTGTCACCAAAGCGGACGATGGCTTTGTTACAGGAACTGTAATGGTCTTGTGTGTCCCAGATTCAGTTGGTGAATGCTTTGTACTGGCAGGTACTATAGGTTTAATTGTTTGAGTGGTTATGGTAGGTTGTGCAGCAGGGGTAGTCTTGCTGGTGATTGTTGTGATCTTAGAAGTCTTGTCAGGATGAGCCGTGGTTTTCACTGATTTTTGGGTGGCATTAGTAACAGTCATGGTCTTTGCTGGTTTAGAAAAACATGTAAGGTTTGTAAATAATGCTTGTGTTACAGGATACATTTATTAATATATCAAAAGGTATAATAACAAAGATACGTGACTCTTATCATTTTTGGAATAGAAACATCACAGGAAGCTGCTAATTGAGCCATTTTGTGGGTGTTCCTAGATTTGGCCAGAAGTAAAAATGTTGGAACAGGGAATGGTATACAGTATTCAGAAGAAGTAATGGATCACCCCTTGAATGGCCAGATTTTTAAAGTCCCAAAGAAATATACAATATTCTCTTCTTAGAATGGCATGTTTTGAACTTCTGTAAATCAGAAAATGAAAGCTAATTTGGTATGTGTCTATGGCGATTCTCAGTCATCCAGGTATGGTTGTTCCAAAGGTGCTTTTCCAGGAGACAGGAAAGTACAGTTGCCTCCTGGAAAAGCACCTTTGGGACTAATTTGGTGTAGTGAGTTGAGACACCAGGCTAGAAACCAGGAGATTTGGAATTCTAGTCCCACCTTGGGCACAAAACCAGGTGGATGACCTTGAGCCAGTCACTTTCTCTCAGCCTAGGAAAGAGGCAATGGCAAACTACTTCTGAAAAACCTTGCCAAGAAAACCACATAGACTTGCCCAGGCAGTCTCTAATTGGACATGTCTGAACAGAAGAGGAAAAAAAACTGTAAAATACAACTTGAATTAAAAAGCAACAGCACTAATAGGGATAAAATAGCTTAAATACACCTTACCTTACACAGCAACAAATTACTTTGCTACCAAGATCAGATGCTACTCATTCCTTGATGTGGCTGGTTTATTCTATACTTGTACTTCCCTAGCAAGCAATAGCCACATTCTTCCTGATACAAATCATCAGGTCAGTTCCTAGCTTACCAATCATGAGAAAATACCCTTTCTTCCACAACTTGTGAAAAGTACATTCCATTCTTTGTTTTCATCTTGGCAAGCCAAGCATGCTGTGGAGATGTGAAATATTTAAGTTCCTTCCTATTCAATTTTTGCTGCAGTTACACTTTCACCATTTTGGGGACTGATAGCATTCATGTGGGTGTGATACACCAAAAACACACTATTCCTGAACCACACATTCTGGAGAACAGAAAATAAATATGACCTACCTCTACAATCGGGTCTTCAAACTTGGCCCTTTTATGACTCGTGGACTTCAACTCCCAGAATTCCTCAGCCAGCATGCCTGGCTGAGGAATTCTGGGAGTTGAAGTCCATGAGTCATAAAAGGGCCAAGTTTGAAGACCCCTGCTCTACATCCTGAATGGAAACCTGTGTTGTGTATTTCACGCCATTTATACACCAATGTATTGATTTATATTTTTTCTATCTATAATGATTTCTATGCTGATTTATTTATTGATTTATATATTGGGAAATTCCTGGAAATTTTAAATCTCCTTAGGCAATAGAGCTAATCCTCGACTTACATCCAGAATTGAGTCCTACATTTTCGTTGGTGAGATAGTTTAATGTGTTTTGCCACATTTTATGGATTTTCCTCCCACCCTTGTTGAGTGAATCTCTGCAGTTGTTAAGAACTTGTGAAGAACTCAAAGAGTTTTCCGGTTTTTAGCTTGATGCTTTTAACCACTACACCAAACTGGCTATCACACCTAGGTTCAAATTCCTATAAAATTACAAAGCTAATTACAAGATGTTGAGCCAGTTGCTTCCACTCAGACTAGAGTGGTACCCACTGAGATCTTGTGAGAATAAAATGTAGTAGGAGGGAATAAACCTTCTTAGACAGGAAAGGCAGCATGTATATGTCACAATTTAAAATAAATAGATCTTATCCCCTAATGAGACAGGCATAGAATAAGCTGTGAGAAATTTGTAACATCTTCTGCAGAAGAGTCTATGAGCCATCCAGAAAACCAGGGAAAAAGAGGAATGCAAATATTTATGTGCAGTCACCAGGACACTGCAGTTCATGTTTGGGTTTATGGAAGAGAAGGGATAAAACCATCTGCATCATTGTGGCTTGCAAATCTAGAGGAGTGTTTTCAAAAGGAAGCAGAATGCTCTCTGTAGAAACTCAACACATTAGAAAAAAATGTCCCAACTTAGGCTCAGCTTTTCATCTCCGCCACGTTTAATTATAATCACAGGGTAGGAGATAAGCAGAGTCTCCAAGAAGGGCAAATCCATCCCTCTTTTAAGTAATGACTTCAGTGTCAAACTTCCCTTACCCAAAGAAATTTAAATTTAAATTATCATTAAATAAAATCTCTTTCCCCCTTCCCCCAAACAATTCAAGAGTAGACACTCTTCAGAATTTGAAAGCATTTTGCATGTACATCTACAGCATGGCTGTCATGGGACAGTTGCCTATACACAAAACAGTCGATACATAACCTGAAATGATAGGAAATAAATGATAAATTTTCTTCATGCAAATAATCTATTCTGAATGTCTTTTCCTAAACACCTTTTATGCACGAAGTATCCAACTACCATTTTCTTTCATGAGTTATATTTTAATTTGAAATTTTAAAAAAACAACAGTGCTGAGGTCAGAATTGTTATTTGAATAAGGGAAAAGAGGGCATCAAAACATATTGGTCAGTTATAGAAATGCTCTGGGGATTTTTGCAGCAGCCTACATAAACGGAAGTTGTGGAGAATGGTTATCTTTAGCACCTTGTAAAGAAATCAGCTGTGGTTTCAAAGTTTAAACTGAAACTTCCTGAAACAAGCCTAACTCGTCTGTTTTTCTTGTCATTTGGAGAGCTATTGTCCCAGATATCATTTAAAGACAATATTAATTATGGGCAAAAGGATCAAGGCATTTGCTTGGTGAATACTTACCTCATGACATGATCCTTTTGTGAAGCATGTATGAAATATAGGAACAGATGCAATAATTGTGTAGATCACTTCTTGAAATGTTGATAAACAAGGCATGCCACCACTTTTTTTTCCTTTTGTAGCATGTGATTTTTAAAAATGAGATAATCATCTTGTTCTTTTTCCTACTGCATTATAGAACTACCTAAATTTAACATTTTCACCACTTTTAATATAAACACAAGGTGCTATTTTTGAGTAGGTGACTGAAATTGATTTGGAGAAGCTTTCACATTTATGTTTCCACTTGTTTTATTGTGAAATTGGAAATTGTCCTCTCCTCTCCCCCCCCCCCCGCACTCCTCCATAACACATAGATTCCATCGTGAAGCATGACAGAAACAGAGATTGAAGGGAAATTCTTAGGCAGGATGGAAACAGAAAGAAAATATTCTGATGGTTAATGACACCCACCACTTAACCAAAAACCAAATAAGCCTAAATATACTTCATGAACTGCAACCAATGCATGTATAGGAAAAGAGGCAGAAATATGTTCTGATTATGTTACTTAGTTAGATAATAAAACCTCTGCAAGAAATAAGCAAGTTCTGAGAGCACCAAGGACCCCAACAGCTCATCAAGTCTTATTTCCCGATTTGCATTCAGCATAAGCTACAAAAGAATCGAGATACCAAACGTTGGTGTATAAGGTCAATCTCTGACAAATGCAATCTCCATTCTTGAATTTTCCTTCAAGTCCATCCTGACTCCTGGTGACTCTATGGACAAGACCATGTGGTTTTCAGTTTGCCATTGGCCCTTTCTAGGACTGTGAGTGTGCCAAAATCACCCAGGTGACTTTCATGCCTAAGGTAAGACTAAAATCATAGTCTCTCTATTCTTAGTCTAGTTCCTTAACTATTAATCCAAACACACATAACATTATTTCGCTCTCATTCTGAATTTGCGTAGGCAAAAGGCAGGAAGCTATAATAAAGTCCTATTTCCTTCATCTTCACTGTGATGTACAAAAAATTGGAATTCAGAGTACAGAACATGTGGACCTCCAGAAATGTCTAAACGTACAATGCTCAGAACCCTCAGAAGCATAGAAATTATGTTCTTCTGTGATTCTCTGTAACATAATTCTTTTCATTCGGTTTGAAGCATCTTCCACTGCTTTACATCCACTAATTTTCTAATAGGGAGATTAATATAAGGCTTTCTTTTCCTGCAGTCATTCTAGTTTCACTTCAATTATTCTTTTTGTTTCATGCTATTTTTTCCAAGATATATTCTTGACACTACCCAATAACTGTGACCAACCTCTCATTACACTTGTACCCTAGTTGTCTCAATCTTCTTCATCATCAGTAATCACATCAGTCATGGTTTTAGACCACGGGTCTTCAAACTTGGTCCTTTTATGACTTGTGGACTTCAAGTCATAAAAGGACCAGGTTTGAAGACCCCTGCTTTAGACTTACACAGTATTTAGTACTTCACCACGCCTGAAGTCAGGATTCAATAAATAGCTTTGCAGATTTTGTTAGTAATAGGCTGGGAGAGAAAAGGGTGGCACAAAGATTGAGAGCCACTTTTCACAAGCCCTCAGAATTCTCAGCAGTATCTATGCCAGAAAGAGAACTGTGGAAGTTCATAATCTAGAACAGCGGTTCTCAATCTTTTCTTCACCGTGGACCTCCTTTAAATACCTTTTGTGGTCATGGACCAGGGCCACGGACCCCAAGACATAACTCAAGATTTCAATTATAGTATTTTTTCAAGGCTTTGCGGATCCTCTGGGATGGCATCATGGCTACTCAGAGGTCCACGGATCCCAGGTTGAGGACCACTGATCTAGAGGCTGGAACCAGCAAAGGAGACACCAATGGGAAGAGGAACAAAGTGAGAGAGCATAAAAGGGGAATTCTGGATGTGGAGAGAGAAAAGGTAGTACAGGTAGCCCTTGACTGATGACCAAAACTGAAGCCCAAATTTATTTGTTAAACCAGACAGTTGTTAAATGAGGTTTGCTCCATTTTACAACTTTTCTTGCAGAATTGTTAAGTGCATCATTGCAGTTGTTAAGTTGGTTGTTAAGTGAATCTGGCTTCTCCATTGACTTTGCTTGTCAGAAGTCCACAAAAGGTGATCGCATGACCCCTGGGACAGTGCGATCGTCATAAATTATGAACCAGTTGCCAAGCATCCGAATTTTGATCAGGTGATCATGCAGACGCTGCAATGGTCGTAAGTGTGAAAAAAGGTCATAAGTCACTTTTTTCACAGCCGTTGTAACTTTGAACGGTCATTAAACGAATGGTTGTAAGTCAAGGACTACCTATATAGGGAAGATGCGTATGCTTGTTATGCTGCCCTTAAGATAGTTTGGGTGCTATCACGGCTTCTATAAATAGTTGTTTGGAGGAATATGCTTGTTATTTGACAGATGAGTCCAATTAGGCCTACAGAAAACAACAACAACACCCTTTTTTTCTCTCAGATGCCGTCATTTTGCTCCAGGAAATAAAGCTAGAAAACCAGAAAGATCAGAAAGTGCCTCTATTAACTCATGGGTTCAAGCTTTTGTCTCTCTCTCTCTCTCTCTGATAGCTTGTAAGCAAACTTCCAGCCAGGCAGATAGCAACAGCAGCCTATATACCTCCACTTCTAGGCCTCACATGCAGATCCTACCAAGTATATAATACTCAAGCATGATTACAGGGTTACTGGTAGCATTAGGACTTAACTTCTTCCCTAAAGCTGTAGCATTACCTAGAACAGTTACTGAACCTCGATGTCTTTAAGATGTGTGGACTTCCAACGCTCAGCTTCCCCCACTAGCTGGGGCAATTCTGAGAGTTGAAGTCTACACATCTTAAAAGTCTCTGAGGTTGAGAAATGCTGTTCTAGAAAGTCATACTCAATTTCCATTACTTTTTTCCCCCAGGAATTATTCTCCATTCTGAAAGAACAGTAATCAGTGACAGACTTCCCTTTTTTAGCTCTTGAAAACCAGTGCAGTGGTTGAGAGGCCCTTTGCTCATACATCCAAGATAAAAGCCATAGACTTTGAATCTCAATCTTTCAATTGAAAAAAAAAAGACAGAGAGAACATAACATTCTGTCACATGACCTGTTCTGAAGAAGAAAAACGAAATCACCCTGAATGGTGGCACTCTTTTCCAGGTGTGATTATTCATAACATATTTGATTTGGGGGAAAAAGTGGGAAAAGAAGAATTTAAATTTGTTTTGAAGAGGGTTTGCAGAACAAAGCAGTGTAAGAAGGAGGTTTACCTGTTGTTGTTGTTGTAGAGTTTAAATGGGCAGCAGATGTATTGGTGACAGTTCCCGCTACGGACCCTGAAATAAAACAGATACATATCAAGTAATTTGTGCAATGTTTCCAGTCTCTTCTTAAATACTTCCAGTGTTGGAGCATTCACAACTTCTGGAGGCAGGTTGTTCCACTGATTAATTGTTTTAACTGTCAGGAAATTTCTCTTTAGTTCTAGGTTGCTTCTCTCCTTGATTAGTTTCCATCGGTTGCTTCTTGTCCTGCCTTCAAGTGCTTTGAAGAATAGTTTGATTCCCTCTTCTTTATGGCAACCCCTGAGATATTGGAACACTGCTATCATGTCACCCCTAGTCCTTCTCCTCGTTAAACTAGACATACCCAAGTCCAGCAACAGTTCTTTATATATTTTAGCCTCCAGTCCCCTAATCATCTTTGTTGCTCTTCTCTGGACTCTTTCTAGAGTCTCAACATCTTTTTTACATTGTGGTGACCAAAACTGGATGCAGTATTCCAAGTGTGGTCTTACCAAGGCATTGTAAAGTGGTATTAACACTTCCCAATATCTTGATTCTATCACTCTGTTAATGCAGCCTAGCACTGTGTTGGTTTTTTTTGGCAGCTGCAGCTCTCTGCTGGCTCATATTTGATTGTCCACTAGGACTCTGAGATCCCTCTTATAGTTACTACTACTGAGCAAGGTATCACTTATATTGTACCTGTTTGTTCACTAAGGTTTCCTATCAGCTCTGATGTTGCTTCTGAATGGCTGATACTGCCTTTGAGGGAGCAGGTCTGTAACTTTCAGGTCTTCTAGGACTCATTAATACCATTAGATGGGCAGGTGAAAACCATAGTCAGGAAGGACTTTGCTGGTGCACTAATGACAGACCTGCCTGAAGCAAGAGGATCTTGCAGAAGTAACTCTCAGCACTACTTGCCTAGACAACTAGAATGTGTTCTGCATGGCCTTTAAAGATCAATACAAGAGAATATTTTTAGCTCAGGGTTGAATTGTGGAGTCCTTGGTGCTCTCTGTGTTTGGTTGCTTTCTTGCAAATGTTTCATTACCGAACTAGGGATAACTTGCAGACATTTCACTATCCAATTAGGAGTACTTGAGAAACTGAGCATCTAGACCAGGCTAAATCCAACACTACTCTGAACACTAAAGAATTCCTGGAAGTGTGGAACTCACACATATCAGCCATCAACAGGCACATAGAGATAAGTGACATTTGCATACCACTCAAAAAACAATTACTAACTAAAATGGAAACAAAAAGACCAAAATATCTGTAATATCTGTTGTAATTAACATCTAGATAAACAGAGATTAACATCAGGATTAATACCAGACCAACAATCAAGCATTAAATAATACCCTAATCAAGGAACTACCAATGCAGACAATCAATCATTAAAGAGCCTAATCAAGGAACTACCAAGAAGAAAACTAGACTCCTACCAACACTGATAGGGCAAGCCACTTGTACATAAACAGAGAGTAAACTTTATTTCCCTCTAGCACTGCTGATGTTATCTATTTGGGTAATGAAATGTCGGCCAGAAAACAACCAAGCTCAGAGAACACCAAGGACTTCATTTTGAGCCTCAACAGGAAACTGAAGTTCATGCAAATTGCAATGGCCCACGTGCTAACTGACATGAAATGCCATCAACATATTTCACCTATGAGGCCCTGTATTGGTTACCAATAGGTTTTAGGGTACAAATTTAAATACTGTTTTTAATCTATAAAATAGATGCCTTCAACTAGAATTGACCCATATGATACAAATGTAATGATAACAATTATTTCTATGGGAAGTCAGCCCACCCCAGAGAAAGAAATATTTTGTGGAAATATTAAAAAGGCAGAATGTATTTCCCAAAGGAATAATGAAGAAAGAAAATCTTAAAAGGCAGAACTACCTTTCTCTCTCCCCCAGCCAGAAACTCAGAGGCCAGGTCTGTAGAAATGCAGATTTGATAACTGCATTGAGAAAGACTCAAGCCTCATTCATGAGCAAACACTACCTACAGAAATCCATTCAAGGCAGGATCTTTCGAAATCCCTTGGAGCAAGATTTGATAGCTAACCAGCAGAATGATAGGATTAGAACAAACAACCTTTCACCACCAAAAATGCAACACATAGCTATATCAGCCACAGCCCAGGGAAGAGGACATGACCTTTAGGACATAGTAGGATTAACCCACCACCATCAGAATACAAAAAGGGCACACTCAGGCTCAGGTTAAAGTTCATCCCACAGGAACAGCTCCAAACACAAAAGCCCAAGAAGGTATAAAAACCCACCACTCCCAGCACCATATGGTGAGCCACTCCAGAAACATGCTGCTGTCACTGAAATCAGAAGTCAGAAATGTTCTTCTGCCATGGCCCCCTGGAAATTAGTCTTGACCTAAACCTGGTGGAGCAATTGGTAACAAAATAGAGTGGGAATAATCTGTTTTTTAAACTAGTTAGATCAGGCATGTCAAACACAAGGCCCGTGGGCCAGATGCGCCCAACGCAGGCTATGCCCACCCCCTCTCCCCACAAGGTAAAAAACATCCTGATACATCACAATACAGCCTGCGACACGATTGGGCTTGACACCCCTGAGTGAGATAATATCATAGTAACATTGTACATTTCATATCCTTGGGTTGAATTTTTATTGATTTTATTATTATATTCACGATGTAATAATATTGCACCTATTGTGAATGTTTTACCATTTAATGCTGCACAGAGAAGTATGACTGCCGTGAAAAAATCTAATAAATACATAAATGTAAGAAGGATGTAAAGAATTCTCTCAAATGAAAAAAAGTGCAGGTTGTCCCCATTGTTCAACTGAGCTACAAATATTCTTTTTATCAACATAGGAACTGGGATGTATTAAGTCTTCTGTAACACTGAATGATGGAATTTGTCTGCTAGAATCTAGTGTCATAACAGTTGGAGCTTGTGGTAGCTTATAAACAATGGTAGAATTCATTTTTCACAACTCCTTTCCATTAAGATTTTTGTAGTCTGTGTCATGTTACTAGGATGGTGATATGATGAACTATTATCTACCTAACTTCCACCACCATCCATCAATTTCTCAGGATTATTCTGAAGTCAGAATTTGCACAACCAAAGAGAGAAAGGGTGGAGGGAGATTTTTTTTGAATGCCATATACATTATCAGAGATGCCTAAAGAAGGGTGGTTAGAAATTAAGTTTAATTTCTATGTAGCCTAAAGCAGTGAGACATTAATAGGCTGCTAATGTTCTGGGATAATGTTTCAGAATTAAGCTAAGATGTATGAGTGTATGAGACAAGATGGAAAAAAACTCCTTAGTTTGTGTAGAATGAGGAATTTGAGAACCCAATTTTTTAAAAAAACCCAACAAACACTGGAAACAATGGATAAAAAGTTATAGAAGAGTGGCCAAATCCAACTTAGCTAATGACAAAGTTTCTGTTGTTACTGCTTACAGATGGTCCTCAACATATGATCGTAATGGAACCTGCCCATTACAGTCGTATGTTGTGACCAATCCAATTTTATGACCTGTTTTGCAGTGATCATTAAATGAACGGTTGTTTAAGCAAACTCATTGTTCACTATAGCGTGGTTTTGCTAAAAACTGAAAGTAACTTGCAGTAAAATGGTTACTAAGCGACTCATCATAAGTTGAGGACTACTTGTACTAGCAAGTTATAAGTTATAAGATCTTGGATAAGGCTGGTGTATTTGTTACTTTAGAATGCAGCCCTTCCTTTTTGTATATTATCCGTTTTATGTTTGTTATATTCTTTAGTTCAGTATTTCTCAACCTTGGCAACTTTAAGGTGTCTGGACTTCAACTCCCAGAATTCCAGTTAGCAGCATGGTATAGGTTGCACAAATCTTCAGCTACAGAAAGCACAGTGGTTCAAATGTTGTGATTAATGTTTATTTCAATGCTAGCAGACAAGCCTCTCGTGTCACACTGAGTCTCTACATTTTTCCCATGGCTGATAAAGCACAGGCTTCTCTCACGCGTGCATATTCTAAAAGCTAAGGCAGAAAGCTTAGACTGTTTTTTAAAATCCTTTCCAACAAAGTCTGCATATCACAAACGAAATTTTAGAAATCTATCAAGAGATTTGTGGTTCAGATAGCAATAGCACTTAGACTTAAATACCACTTCACAGAGTCGGTATATTGCCCTCAAAAATCTGAGTCCTCATTCTACCGACCTTGGAAAGATGGAAGGCTGAGTCAACTTTGAGCCAGTGAGAATCGAACTGCTGAACTGCTGGCAGTCAGCAAAAGTAGCCTGCAGTACTGCATTCTAACCACTGCGCCACCACAGCTCTTAATCAACAATCAACCTGATGAACCTTAATTTACCAGACCAAATACAATCTTGCGTCCCATTTTTAAACCATGATTTCTGCTGCCTTTTGAACTAGAAATTATCCACAGACATTTCTTTCGGGTCTGTGAGGTACATCGGATCAAAAACCCCACTCCACATGAAGATTGTATCTCAGTTAAACTGAAATAGGCTATAGGAACAGAATCTCGAAAGTCTGCTTGTGTTTAAACTTCCTTGTTTCTTATATTCCAATTGAGTCAGGGTGGAGCCAGCTTGATGCCTGATACCATCGCTTTTCTCAGAACTTAAAAAATGCTTCTGCCTTGTTTCTCTAACAGTTTTTGAATATTCCAAGTGGCACTCTTGATGGGTCTCTAGTATTTCTTAGTTCAGATACTATTCAAAATGAGGTCTGCAAATTGTTATGACTTCGGACTATGGTAAATTTTAGCAAGCCCGATTATGCAATTGGAAATAATAATCATGCAGACACATTGCCCAACTGGAAATGGACACATTGCCCAACTGGAAATGGAAGTGAGACAGCAGAAAAGCAATAAAAACACAACTGCTTGATTCTTCTACACAGCAATCCTTCTAATATCTGCCATCAGCTATCAAATTTCAATATTTAAAATGACAGAAGAGAAAAATCTTAATTGCCTGATGTTTCCACCTAGTGTTTGACATGTGATCTTCAGCATGACACTCAAAGAAGAGATGCAGCCCTTGGACCACAAAAGATTGTGTGTTTGCATCCTACAATATTTTCCTAAAGCAGAAGGCAGTCTCGCCTGTTTTGCTGCCAGCTGTGAGATAGTTTCCATTAGTCTTAGCCAACCAGATAGTCTGTATGGAAAAACAACAACACAACATTCATACAGTTTCTGTCAATGGTAGCAATATAATTCAAATATCAAATTGCAAGAATAAGACATAAGCTTCCTTGCCGGATATCAAAAAGAGAGGTTGATGTTTGCCCCTTCTCTTGAAGATATACTGGCTTGATTTCATGTTTATTTTGTGCCATCCTACTCAAGATGCTAGTCCCAATGCATAAGCAACTGTCGTCTTCAAGAACTGTATGTTAAACTAATATACAGTTAAAACCAATGAAACTAATCAAGGAAAGAAACAATTTGGAATTAAGGAGAAACTTCCTAACTTTGAGAACAATTAACCAGTGGAACAGCTTGCCTCCAGAAGTTGCGGGTGCTTCATCATTGGAGGTTTTGAAGAAGAGCCACTTGTATCAAATTGTTTAGGGTCTCCTACTTGAGCAGGGGGTTGGACTAGAAAACCCCCAAGGTCACTTCCAGCTAGGCTGTCTGGGGAATTCTGGGAGTTGAAGTCCAAACATCTTAAAGTTGCTAAGGTTGAGAACACTGCACTAGTGATCAATGTGCATATGATGCATTGTGCAAAACCATCTCCTAAGCCAGCCTGAGCTCAGTAGGACTTACTTCTCAGAAACTATGCATTTTATTGCACTCAAGCCCAACCTTACTTTTTTAAAAATTATATTTTCTTTAATCTTCAAAACGAGAGCCCCCTTGGAAGCAATCTGCATACCTGACTTTCCCCATTGCCTTGCATGTTGTGAATGTTCTTTTTAGTTTATTTATTAAATGTATATGCCACCCACTTCATTGTTGAGCAACTCCAGAAATTTCTTAGAATGACCTGCTTTTTCACTTTTATTATTATTATTAATCCCATTTATATCCCGCCCTTCTCCGAAGACTCAGGGCGGCTTACAGTCTAAAGCACAAATCAATGTGCTTAGCAATAGCCTTCATTCTATGTATATGCCTGCTTATTAGGGCTTTCGGCCCCCCGCAAGCGGCATTATTACTAAGTCAGCTTATTGCCCCCAACAATCTTTGAGTCTTCAGCCAAATACCTTTGATCTGCAGGCCGTTTGTGGTCCTCTAAAGAGTGGGCTGGCACCTGTACACAAGAGCAGTAAAGACCCTAAGCCACTGTCCCATCTCTCTAATTCAGACCTTCCAAATAACATAGATTCCTTCCACACATTTGTGGCAAACCCATCAAGTTAGCCGAGGCTGCTTGCCCAATATTTCTGCCCAACACATAAAACAAGAATTGTGGCTTCCCGCTTGCTCCTCCCAAACTGTCAACCCATCATTACCATCAGCTTGACCAGAGGCCTCCAACCTTGACAACTTTAAGACTTGTGGACTTCAACTCCCAGAATTCTGCAGCGCACGTCTTAAAGTTGCCATGTTTGGGGCCTCTGAGCTTGATAGGCCAGATTCTGATCCTTTGCTGCCCGCTAGGTCTTTCTTTCTTTCTTTCTTTCTTTCTTTCTTTCTTTCTTTCTTTCTTTCTTTCTCTTCCTTCCTTTTTCTTCTTCCTTCCTTTCTTTCTTTTCCTCCTTCCTTCCTTCCTTTCTTTCCTTCCTTCCTTCCCTCAATCCTCTCATCTTTTATTGCCTAATGTCCATTTGGAGAAAATACACTGACAGAGAGAACAGGATATATATGAATATACAGTATTTGTATATATGCAGCACATTTACTTCTTACTGCCACATACAGCTTCCTGCATGTTTGCAGGATATGCTTTCCACAGCTCAAAAAAGGTTTATTCAAATTTGAGCATGGCTGATTGGATTACCAGTCAGGCGTAGATTTATAGCCTTACTTGGGAGAAGCAAGTTGTCTAGCAATGGATGAGGCTCGCTTCTTTGTCTGTGTTTTGACTCAATATGGCAAGTTCTGTTCACGGTTTGTTTTGATTTTAGGAAGATTACCCTCCACCACAGTCAGTGCAATCACAGAAAAGGCAAAACAGAATATTGCAGCGTTCCAACGCCTTTCAAATTATGCTGCAGTAATTACGATACATATAACTTTGTTAACAAATGAACAGTGCAAATACCCTAGCATTGGAAAAATAATAATAAAGAGTACAACGCTGCAGAACTATGAGCATTTACAAGAGACAATGAGAGTTCCAGAACAAAATTAGTTAACTGTACAAAAGACAGCTTCTAGAGAAAACAGAACAGTCTCTTTTGATAAATGGGCTTGAAAGAAAACTTTACAATGTGGTAGGTACATTTTTTTCCTGTTCCAATCAGCCGTAGCTCTCTTCCTCTAGTTCCACCCCCCATTCCCACCTGTCTTTCCAGTTTCCTTCCAAACAAGCCACCAGCATTCCTAGGTCAATGTTCATGTAATCCCTGGATTGCTCCATCAGTTGGCCTTTCCCCCTCCCTCTCCAATATAATTTTTGCAAACTTCAGGACATTTTGAACCAGTGTTTTTCAAATTTGGCTACTTGGAAGATGGGGGAGACTTCAACTGCCAGCAACTTGAGCTGGGGGATTGTGGGAGTTGAAGTCCTCACATCTTCAAGTCGCCAAGTTTGAAAAACACATAACGATCAAGTTGCATTTTGTTTCTCTCCCCTCCACCACCCCCGTGTTATTATTTTAAAATCAGTCAATAAACAGAAAGTTTGGAAAAAAGATGGGTTTAAAGGAGGGATAGACAATCTAATGCAGGGGTGTCAAACTCAATTTCATTGAGGGCCACATCAGCATTGTGGTTGCCCTGGGGGGGGGGAATGGCCAGGGTGGGCACGGCCTACTGGGTGGGCGCAGCTGGAGTGCGTATGGCCTACTGGGTGGGCGTGGCCAGCTCTACATCATTGGCATCAAGGGTGCCTATGGGTGTCTGGGCAGGAGTGGGAGAGATCTGGGGGTCTCTGGCAGAAGGAGGGTCTCTGGGCCAGGGCCAAGGCAGCGGGGACCGTTCCCTCACTGTTTCCAGGATGGCTTTGGGGGCCACATGAAACCACTTCGCGGGCCAGATCTGGCCCCGGGGCCTTGTGTTTGACATGTCTGATCTAATGGGTTCTGCCTTCCCTTAAGAAAAAAAAAGGAACCATCTGTCCATAACCTGCCCTACCTATCCATGGGTCTATAGTATTTATTTTATTTAGACCTCATTTTTAACCAGGAGTTCAAAGCAACATACAGGGGAAGGGGCTCTCTGTTAACCTGACAACGAAACCCTGAGAGAAGGTTGGGATGAGAGCGAGTAGATGGCCTCAAGTCGCCTACTGAGCTTCCACAGTTCACTTCGGATCACCCCAGACCGGATCCAACCCTTTCCACCCAACACACGCGTGCGCCCAGAAGAATTGCTGGCCCCTTTTCCAGCGCAGGCATGTTTGACTCCCGAGTTGAAACTGGGTTTTTGGCACGTCTGCGAAGGAGCGAAGGGACCGCGAGCCACATGGGTCTCCCTTGCTCCAGAAAGAGCAACTCCAAGAATCCTTTGGAATCCGACCATCGGCAACTGGGAGAGTCGCCTCGGATTCCGCCCCCCCTCTGTCTCCCCAAAATCTGGCGGAGTTGGGGGGTGGGGGAAACGATGGGAAGGCGCCGTCCTCGGAGAGCCACGAGTTGGGGAGACGCGGAAGGAGAGGAAGAGAGAAAGTGTTTGTGGAAGGGGGGGGGAAGAACCCCTTATCGCTTCCCGGGGGGGGGTGCATTTCCTGGGATCACCTACCCGAAACGGCAGAAAGGCAGAAAGGGCCAAGGAGCACCAGCAAGGGCAGCAACAGGTTCATGGTGGCCTCGGCGGGAAAGTTCCTCCCAACAGCTGGAATCCGGAGCCTCGATCACCCCCCACCCCAGCTGTGAGCGCCAAGCAAAGATTACTACCCAGTTTACTCCTCCGCGCGCCACTTCCCCTTCGGAAGGCTCAAGAAGGCGCGGCTGCTCCGGTTAGGAGCCCGGGGCGAGCTTCCCACGTGACGCAGGCAAAGGAGGCGGGACGGCAGGTCCCCATTTGGGCAAGGGGTCCCGGACAATCGCCCTCGGCTCTGTGGGTTAGAAGCCCCTGGATGGGCTGGCGGGGTTTGCTTTGCACCCTTCGTAGGGGAGACTTTCCCCCCCTTTCCCCCCCTACAGCCCTGGTTATCTTGGCAGCCTAAAGTGGGCGCGCCAGTGGTGCCCAAATCCAGGAGCGATTCCCGAAAGTCAAGGCACGCCTCCACGTGCAAGCAGCCCGCTTCCCCCGCCACCCTGGATCCTGCCTGGCGGGGTTATGGCGGCTCCCTGGGAAGTTTGAACTTGTCCAAAACAAGTCCCAAATTCCCTTTCGTTTCTGCGTGCGTTGTGGGACGAGAACGTCAGAAAACAGAAATAAGAAGAGCCGGTAGGGGCCTGGCAGATCTTCTCGTCCAACCCCCCCCCCCGCTCGAGCATTTTAGACAAATTGATTCAAATCCAGGAGGATCCCATTTTAAGTCTCTAGCGGAGATTCTTCTCTTCGCTGCTTTCCCTTTTTTTAAAAAAAAATCACTTTTTTTAAACCCTACACGCTCCAAGCGATTGAACAGAGTGGCCCATGTCTAGTGACTTATGCGTGGAGGAACGTTGTCCATGGGGTCACGATGGGTCGGACACGACTTCGCAAGTAACTAACAACATGCCACAAAGAAGAGGGAGTCACGCTATTCTCCAAAGCACCTGAAGGCAGGACAAGAAGCAACGGATGGAAACTAGTCAAGGAGAGAAGTAACCTAGAACTAAGGAGAAACTTCCTGACAGTTAAAACAATTAACCAGTGGAACAACCTGCCTCCAGAAGTTGTGAATGCTCCAACACTGGAAGTTTTTAAAAAGAGACTGGACAGCCATTTGTCTGAAATGATATAGGGCTTCCTGCCTGAGCAGGGGGTTGGACTAGATGACCTCCAAGGTCCCTAACAACAACTTCTTCTTCTTCTTCTTCTTCTTCTTCTTCTTCTTCTTCTTCTTCTTCTTCTTCTTCTTCTTCTTCTTCTTCTTCTTCTTCTTCTTCTTCTTCTTCTTCTTCTTCTTCTTCTTCTTCTTCTTCTTCTTCTTCTTCTTCTTCTTCTTCTTCTTCTTCTTCTTCTTCTTCTTCTTCTTCTTCTTCTTCTTCTTCCTTTGTTCCTGTGACACGCGGAATCTCAAATTAACCCCCCTGGGTTGGATTCCTGTCACAGTTAGGTAAGGGTTAAGCAATGGGGTCTGCTAAACTATGAGTTGTGACTGCTGCACCTCAGCTAGTATAGTGAAGGGAAAAAAACTACCCCAGACTCTGGACAATGGAGACCAACACAATCTGCTTGAGCAAAGTTTATTGAGTTGTGCAGCTATGTACAGGTAGTCCTCAACTTACAACAGTTCATTTAATGACAGTTTGAAGTTACAATGTCACTGGAAAAAAGTGACCTATGACCATTTTTCACCTTTTGCAACCACTGCATGCATCAAAATTCAAACGCTTGGCAACTGACTCATATTTATGACTGCTGCAGTGTCCCAGGTTGCCTTGGGATCCCCTTTTGCGTACTTCTGGCAAGCAAAGTCAATGGGGAAGCCAGCTTCATGTAACGTAACTTCAGTGATTCACTTAACAACTCTGGCAAGAAAGGTTGTAAAATGGGGCAAAACTCACTGAGCTGTTTCACTTGACAACAAAAAGGCAGAATGACTCCTTAGTGGCAGCCCATCCAAAGCCATGACCAAAACAACCCAGTATTTTTAGCTTTTGATTTGTGGGCTCAGGAAGCCTTGAGCACCAATGGAGCCTGCAAGGGATAAAGTTCTTCAGAACATAAACCCTGAGTTTGCAGTTTCAATCTCTTAGTAAGCTATTTGTGTGTCATATGGTTGAAGAGCGAGTATGGTTTAGTGCAGGGGTCTTCAAATTTGGCCTTTTATGACTTGTGGACTTCAACTCCCAGAATTCCTCAGCCAGCGTGCCTGGCTGAGGAATTCTGGGAGTCGAAGCCCTCAAATCATAAAAGGGCCAAGTTTGAAGACCCCTGGTTTAAGGCACCAGGCTAGAACCTGGGAGACTCAATCCTGCTTTAGGGATGAAGCCCGCTGGGTAACCTTGAGCCAGACATTTTCTCTCAGCTCTAGAAAGGAGACAATGGCAAAACCATTTCTGAAATCTTGCCAAAGAACCTTGCAGAGACTTGCCCAAGAAGTTATTAGGAGTTAATACTGATCCCAAGGCACACCCTGCCCCTGAAAAGGCACTGATACATCTCTGCAGCCATTTACTAGGCCAAACTTTTTTATTAATAAAATTATTAATTATTTTCTCCTTCAATAGCCATCAATGAAAAATTATGGGATGGGCGGTCAGCAAATCTAGGTCCTCTTGATTGCCTAATCCTGCACTAAGTTGAACTATGTGGTTTGTGTCTCATGATCACAAAGTCCCAGAGGACTGGCCCCTTGTTCTCTTGGTAGAAAAAACAGGGAAATGCCATTTCCTTCTGTGAGTGAGATGTGCTGGGCCAGCAAATTAATGCAGATTGTTATTTTCCTATGCGGGGTGGCTGTAGAATAAATTTACAAAGGAGTGTAGAGTTTGATGCAAGAAAAATACTGGGGGAGGGGAAGTGAAGACTGATACAATTTGTGGACTAGAGCAGTTTCAGGAAAATATATGAATATTTCAGGAAAATATTTCCTGATTTTTTTCAGATCTTGCTGATCTCCTTTTTATAATAGCAATGAGCTTTTCTCATCTACTGCAATGTTTTAAAATCCAGTCTCTTGTATGCAGAGCAGAATGTAGAAGAAGCCAGGAAAACATTTAATTTATTAGGTTTATATCCTGCCTTTTCTCCAAAGGTTCTTGATCTGCATTTTGACAGATGAAATCTCTTCTGGCTAAATTTGGATTAAGGAAGGATCAGTCTGATTTTCTTCATGTAGATCAAGACCAATATTTACAATCTGAGACTTTTTGGAAGCTCTTGACTAGATACTAAGCAGGGTTTTAGGTGGCAGAGGTGAGCAAGTGATATCTTATTTATGATGACATCATCACAAAAATGAAACAAATTTTGCAAAGCCATTTGCACTATTTATGTGATGATGTCATGACACATTTGACAATACTGTGGCTTGTAACATGCCCGATACCAGGTTTATCTTTTGAAAAAGAAAAAGCAAAAGAAATATTCCAGTTCCTCAATGGCAGATTGTTTAGATCTCTAGAATGGTTAGAAGTGCTGAACTTTGATACTGTGAGACCATTTTAAAAATAAATATGGATGCCAGGAACAAGTATTGGCACAGTATAGAATTAAAATAATGTAATAATTGTATTAAGAAACCTGTTAAAAAGATTGATAATATAACAATGCTGCAAGCTCATTGCTGCTCACTAGGTTTCTGTCAGGGCCAAATAACCAGCATTCACAGATCAAAACATCAAAGAATTTATTAGTGCTACCTATACACAAGATGTAGGGACGCGGTGGCTAAGTGGGTTAGGATGCTGAGCTTGTTGATCAGAAGGTTGGCAGTTTGGCGGGTCGAATACCGAGTGCCACGTAACAGTGAGCGCCTGTTACTTGTCCCAGCTTCTGCCAACCTAGCAGTTTGAAAGCACGTAAAATGCAAGTAGAAAAATAGGGACCACTATGGTGGGAAGGTAACAGCGTTCCGTGCGCCTTTGGCGTCTAGTCATGACCACATGACCACGGAGACGTCCTCGGACAAGCGCTGGCTCTTCGGCTTTGAAACGGAGATGAGCACTGGCCCCTAGTTGGAAACGACTAGCACGCATGTGCAGGGGAACCTTTACCTTTACCTATACACAAGAATCAGGTCAAATAACAGTCAAAGCTAAATTGGCATTACATAAGGGTCAAAGGAATTCATAGAGGACTGGATTTAAGTCTCTTGTGGGAATGCAACGACTACAAACAGATGATACATTTAACCCCACTTTCCAGCTCAGCCTGCTCATCTCCTACAGTGCCTCTACATCAGGGGTGTCAAAATGCCGGCCCGTGGGCTGGATGCGTCATGTGGAAGCTGAGCCCACCCCAGCTCCGGCAAGAGGAAAAAAGTCACGATACGTCATAACATGTCACGTGATGCAGTGAATTTGATACCCCTGCTCTAAATGATCTATTCTAGGGTAGTGTTTTTCAACCTTAGTAACTTTAAGATGTATGGACTTCCAAGTCCCTGAATTCCCCATTCAGCAAAGTTAAGAAACATAGGACCAGGATCAGACTTAGTGTAAGGCTCGTATTCTAGAACATGGGATGTTTTTCCTAACAAATCATGCATTGTAAAAATTGTGCTTTTTTCGTATTCCTTGTATGCTAAAAAAGAAAGGATGGGCCTTTTTTTTGGTATAACTTTGTTGGTTAACACTACTTCTTAAATTTGGAGGGGAAGAGTATTTACGTATGTACTTAGTTTCATATTTACACTCCACGCCAGACAATTTTAGAAAAATGTAACTATACTGGGTTCAACTAATGGGATTAAGCAGCTCAATTTTGCAACTTTGCAAACTGTATAGATTTGTCTTAAAAACACATGCAATAAAAAAAATCATTAAAGTCTGGGTTGATGAAAATGTCATCTCCGCTGCCATCTAGTGCTGTAGTTTTTCATTATTTTTCTTCAGATGATTCCACCATGAAATATTCCTTCCCCTTCTTCCATTCAATGAAATACCTAGACAATTTTGGCTTACAAAATAATTATCAAGTCTTTTCTAAACAAGGACTTTTTTTAATCATTTGCTGTGTGCTTCTCTTATATGAGAGAACACGCTTTGCTAGCCCAAATTATTCAGATTTCTGTTGCAGAATTGCAGCGATGAGCAATTTTGATGAGTTCCATCCTTCTGAGAGGCAATAAAATCCATTTAGAAAGGTCTGGTTTCTTATTAACTAAGCAAGCACAATTTGTGTTTTTGCTATTGATATCACCAGAAAAAAGGATCATCAAGTTTTCTGTAATCTATTGGGCCTGTTTACTTGAACTGTTTTCACGTGTCTTTGAATGCGGCTTGAGATTGCTTAATCAGGGAGTCTGTGTAACGGTTGCTGGCTTTCCAGACATGCATTCTCCAGGATGATCATTGGTTGGCTCTAGGGCGGCAATAGGGTCTTTTAAACCTATTGGCTGCTGCCTAGTGGCCAGCAGTATAAGTAGCTGCATAGAAGCCTTGGTTACTAGTTCAGTTCCTGTTATTCAGTAAAGCATGTTCCTGCCTGAACTCTCTCGCCTCATCTCCTGCTTGCAAAGAACCCAGTACACAACATTTTCCATTTTGTGATATTTGCTCCTCTCTTTTTTTTCCTTCCCTCTCTCTGCCATGCCACCACAACACTTCCTGATAATTCCAACAAATTGACTGACACCTCAGTGGTTAAGATCCTGTTCTCGTCAACCAGAAGATTGGTGGTTCAAGATACAAGTACCATGCAATGGGATGAGCTCCCATTACTTGCCCCACTCCTACCAATCTAGCAGTTGGAAAGCATGCAAATGCCAGTAGATAAATAGAAACCACTTTGGTGAGAAGGTAATAGGTGTGCCCTGGCATTTGGTCATGCTGGCCACATGACCATGGAAGTGTCTTCAGACAAGCTGGCTTCCTTGGCTAGAAAACAGAGCTGAGCGCTGCCCCGTAAGAGCTGGACACAACTGGACAGCTTTACTTTTATGATACCCCGAAGAATAAACAAATCACATGGGATGGATTTCCATCATACTCTAAGGCAGGGGTCTCCAACCTTGGCAACTTGAAGACTTGTGGACTTCAAGTCCCAGAATTCCTCAGCCGGCTGAGGAATTCTGGGACTTGAAGTACACAAGTCTTAAAGTTGCCAAGGTTGGAGACCCCTGCTCTAAGGAGTCTAAGCTAAAATGTACAGTTCTCAACTTACAACCCCAATTGGAACTAGAATTTTGGTCACTAATGATGCAGTCGTTATAAGTGAGTCATCACATGACTGGACCAATTTTATAACCATTCTTATTGCAGTCGCTAAATGAGTTGTGTGATCATTAAGTGTGGACAAATATAGTTTCCCCAAATGGTGAGCATTGCCTTAGGAAGTTGTTATTAGAAAAAGTTTGGGAATTAAAAGTCTAGAAGGTATTGAGAGTAAGACTGGAGGATCCAGGTTCATCCTCAAGCATGGAAATGTACATAAAGAACTGTCTCACCCTGATTGTATCTCTTGTCCTGTTATATCTGTCAGGAGATGCATGCTCTGAGTCCCATCAATCAAAAAGTGTCATCTGGCTGAACCCAGGAAGAGACCTTTTTTTGTCATGCTATCTACTCTATGAAACGTAAGTTTCCTGGAGATCAGATTTTCTCTGAACCTTCCATAAGGCCTTGAAGATCTGGGTTGTTGGGGGCCTTTAAGATGTGGGAGAGCCTATTATATGGTTATATTATTTAATGTGTGTTGTTTCCCCCCCCCAAGTTGCCATATATTGTTATTTATACTTTTGTTATTTTGCTTTTATTATGTTTTTAAGTATTCTTAGCCACCCCAAAGTCATGTAATTTAAGAAGGTTGTACGTTCAACAAACAAACTCAGAGCTGATACAATGAGAGCTTATGCACTGGAGACAAATTTCTTGTGTGTCCAATTACACTTGGCCAATAAAGAATTCTATTCTGTTCTGTTCTATTCTCTCATTGGATGGTATTGTGTTGTTCACTCACAGCACAACCTATTTTATAGGACTGTTTTTGTATGAATCAAAAGGCAAAACATCTGGAGAAAAGGATGGATGGAATTGGTTGTAATGAATACATTATATTAGTACTGGTGTGCAGGTATGTTTTCTAAAATTCACTGACTACAAAAGTAAATATTAAAAGTTCTTTTAAGATAATTTAAGATAATTGATTTGGATTGTGGAACATAATAAATGCAAATATCTAAATAAATTCTGTAGGATGAGGGTGAGTAATCTTCAGCTTCAAAACTATACATGGCTCCAAAATTTCTTTTTTTACTTACTGATGCCTCCTCTGAACAGCTGAAAACTCAGAATCTCTGCTTATCTATTTTTGAACCGCTTTGTCCACTAGATGGCAGGAAGAGATTTGAGAAGGATTTTCTAGGGCTCCTGGGAATACTTAAAAAAAAACAACCCACCTGTTTCCATGAGATTATGGGTTTGTCTTTAATTTTAGATTTAATAAGAAGATACTTAAAAATGTAAGTGTATATTGCATAAATCGAGGGCAACTTTGCCCCATGAAAAGAATTGAGAATTCTATCAGCTGGATCTAGGAATTAGTGAAGTTATTGGAATCTCCTATTTATTTATTTATTTATTTATTTATTTATTTATTTATTTATTTATTTATTTATTTATTTATTTATTTATTTATTTATTTATAGAAAAAGAAGAAGGTAGAGTAGTGTTTCAGAGTTAATCTCCAAAATGTGCTTCAAAACATGAGCATAGCACCTTAAAATCTCTGCAGATTTTTCTGGGTTGCATGGCAAACATGAAGGGTAATTCTAGGAGAAGATATAGCTATTTTAATGTTGTGTTAGAAGGAAAATTAGATCTGTTCTAAACCAGATTTAAAGGAAACACAGGACAAGCAGAGGAGAAAGTTATTTCTAAAGGCACAGTGCAAACCAAGTACAAGACCAGCTGCTTGGAGATAGTCAGATGTGAATTTCCAGGAGCATTTTCTTTTATAGACAAAGTCCCTCTCTTGTTCCTTAAAAACGTAAAAACCAAACTTGCCCACTTGGAATTCTTGAACAATGCAATTAGCTGGCTGGACAAAAGGGGGCGCTCTGAGGTCAGACTCTGCTGGGCTTGTGTTTTTTTGCATTTTGAATCAAGGTGATGGCCTTGCAAACAAATAACCTTTTGTTTATGAAATGGGAAAATCTCAGAGGGAAGTCTCTGATGTTCCAAAGAGTTTTTCTTTATTTGAGCAGAATAATTTTGCTAATTTCAGCCTTGGTTTTAAATCTGTTTAAGTGTAATTTCTATTTTTTTTTGCTCCAAATTTGGCTGCAAGTTTGGATGAGAAAGAGCAGACTGAACAGATGAAGACTGGATGGTGGAGAGGTGAGACTGGATTTCCTTCTTACAGTTGCAAAATGTTGCAATATTTCTGGAGTTAGAATCTGAAATGCTGCACTTCAAAAGGGGTCAAAAAGGAAAGAAATGAAAAGGAAAAAAATATCAGGGACGGGGGTCTAAAATCTAATGATAAAAAAAGAACAATAAGAACAAAGCCAAAAAAGATACATTCCATTTTAGTCCTTTTCCAATGCTACCAATTTATGTTAAAATTGTCAAAGTTGGGTTCAATAATTAACTTGCTTGGACCAGCTGCCTGCAATTAGTGCAGGTTCGCATCCCACCAGGCTCAAGGTTGACTCAGCCTTCCATCCTTCCGAGGTAGGTAAAATGAGGACCCAGATTGTTGGGGGCAATTAAGCTGACTTTGTAATAATGCCGCTTGGGGGGTGTATGAAAGCCCTAATAAGCAGGCATATACATAGAATGAAGGCTACTGCTAAGCTTGTAAGCCGCCCTGAGTCTTTGGAGAAGGGCGGGATATAAATGGAATAAAAATAAAAATAAATAAAATAAATATTTGATGTTTTCTCATCAGAGGCTTAATACTAATTAGGCAGGTGGGAAGGGGTTTCTTCTGCATAATGCATTCCTTCCAGATTGTGGAATTCAACACTTTGGAGGCTCTTTTGACTTTAGAAGAGCATCCAAGAGACTACTTTTTATCAGCCGTTTGAAAAACAAGGGCTTTGTTTATGTTTTGATTTACTTTCTCTCTTTCTGTCTCTCTTTCTGTCTCCCCCTCCCTCCCTCCCTCCCTCCCACATTTTGGACAGAGAAGACTGCTGGTTTGAAAGAGGGGTCAAAGAGGTCATCTATGTCAAAATTGAGCAGCCCAATATCATTTATCTTCAGTCCACAACACAGTCATTTCAGCAGTTCCAAGAAGGCTCCACACCCATTTGCACTACTCAGGTGACCCTGGAGACACAGATAAGCCTCCAGGTGGCCTCAACAACCCTCTAAAAGAATGCAAATGACCAGCTGTCTGCAAGGAGTATAAATCTTTCCATTCCCCCCCCCCCACCATCCAGTCAGAGCTGAAGCAGCTCCTTGGACAAGAATTAAAATGTCTTCAAAGAGAAAAAAGAAAGTTTAGTTGCCTCATGAAAAAGCACTTTTGGAACAGGAGACTGTGAATTTTAGTCCCACCTAAGGCGTGAAAGCTGGCTGGTGACTTTGGACCAGTCACTCACTCTCAGCTCAACGCACCTCACAAGGTTGTTGCTGTGGGGAAAATAGGAGGAGAAAGCATTGTGTGTATTCACTGCCTTGAGTTATTTATTAAAGTAATAAAGCTGGAAAATAAGTAAGCAACCAAATGTCCTTGTGTCTCAATTAATTTTTATTAAGGCCACAGACTAGCATTACATGTCTTTGACATGTGTTGTCAAGATATCCACTGTTCACAGCATGCAAAGGTCCAGCAAAAGAGGTTCAGAATTGAATTTTATAGAGGCTCAGAAATGGAATAAGAATTGATTTCAATTTGTTAAAGTTGGAGAAAGAAAATCTGCCCCCAATCCTGCCTTGGCAAAAAAAGTTTACTGTTTCCACTGTTCCTTCTATGCATTCTTTTGTTGTTGTTACTATTGTTCTTTCAATTTAATATTTACTTATTAAAGTCTATGTTCATTATAGATATCAGGATATAAAACAATAAAAGTACACAAACTGAATAATCATCTCATCATCTGGAAACAGGGAAATTGGCAATCCTTTTGTAAACAAAAGTATTCCAGCAAGTCCCCAAAATAATTGCAAAGTTGGCACTTCTTTTATTCCTGTCAATCTAATACTAATCCTTTTCAATTCCTGGTGCTAAATGTTAGAAGAAATAAAGAGAGAAAAATTTACTAAGGGCATTGCTATTAAAGCCTGGTGACAGGTTGTCTCTCCATCACCTTTCTATGGCAAACTTAAAATAAAATAAAATAAATCTAAGGCCAGATCAGGTTTTTGACACCCAGATCAGGTGTAAACTGCAGCCATAGGCTTACAGTATATATATAGGCCTATTCCCAAGGTTTAGGAATGACAAAAAACTGAAAATATTTAATTTAATTCACAGAACACTGGTACTTAAATACTATAACTCAGAGGGAACTTTCTCTTGCTTTGCAATCCTTCTGAATGTATTTATTTGTTTAAAAGTGTATGCTTTTTAAACCCACATGGAAACACGATTAGAATAATTCATTCAGTATTATTATAGTTCATAATATTATTCACAATTCTTGCTTCAAAATTTCACAAATCCTTGTGAGTTTGTATAGGTAAAATTATGGAATTACAGAGTTGGAAGTATCCTCAAGGTCATCCAGTTCAGTGCAGGATCAGTAGAGAATCTCAGGCAGATAGAGATTGTTGTTGTTGTTCAATCTCAGATCTTCAGTGAAGGATAACTAAGTGGGTTTTAATGCAAAATACAGCTGTTCTATTTTTTCCTTCCTGGATGAATGAAATAGGAACAAAAAGGAAGTAAGAACACACTCAAATGGATTACCTCAGAAATGGAACTTAACGGGGAATGAAGGTGTTACAGAAATTGGCTTCCCCCAACACAAGAACACTCTGAATAAATCCTACATAGACTGATGTTGCCCCAGTCATGTCACTCTTTTGCAGAAAGCTATCCAAGCTTTAGCTATATGACTGTGGGCAAGGATCAGAATCCTATAGCAGCCATGGCACAATTTTCTACACATTTTTTTCCCTACAAGGAGAGCTTCACTTTCATAGTCAAGCAGGTATAGGAGCAGCTCCAAGTATTTTCCTCTGAAATATACAATTGAATCATTGCTGGTTTTGAAAAAAGTAGGTGTGTGAACAGGCTATGCTGCTAAACCAGTTGTCTATTTTTCTTGGCTGGTTGTTCAGTCAGACCCTTGTCAAACTTTTTCAAATTAGGGTTTTATTGAAAAAAAATATATGTTTTTCCTTATTTGTATTTCATCCCTTCTCCTTCTATCATTGATAAAATCTCAGTTTAACAGGCTGCCTAGCAGGGGGGAGAACTTGTTACAATAGACATTATATTTTTTTTAAAAGTAGACTATATCTCCATTTAACATATTCTTGCCTATTAAATAATAATTAGAATTGGAAGGCTCATCTAGTTCATTTATTTGTAATATGCAGGCAAATCAATTAAACCATCTATAAGAGATAGCTAACCAGGCCTCTCTTAAAAAACTCTAGCAATGGAGAACCTATTTAGATATAAATCACACCTAGTGGACTATATAGTTTTAAAATGAAATAAAATCCAAAGCCACTGACCATGCTTTAGATCAATTTTCACATCTGGCCAATATCTTTTCAGGAAATCCAGAGTTCAGTCTGGTATTTCCAGGTACAATGATATTTCAATTGTATCAGGGTGGTTGATACTATTCTAGCACCACTAAATTATCCAATTTAGTACTATGATGGTTAAAATGATAATTCCTAATGATTTTCTTCCTGTCAAACAACATTTTCCATAAATTTTCCTGACATGATTAATTGCTGAATCGATGGAAATATCTCTAAAGAAAGATCTAAATCTAACCGTTATTCTGATTCTGAAATATACTACTGGTTTTGTAGATTGTGGATAAAAACCATTTCTGATTTTCAATTTTGTGGGGTTTTTTTGCCAGACACTGAATTTTTAAGCAGAAGAGTCACATTAGCTGTGTACCTCTGTAGCATATTTCAAAGTGGGGAAAATATTTTTCTCAGTAAAGTTACCATATAAACTCTGAATTCCTTGCCGATCATCATCTGAAAGACGAAAGGTGTTTGGATTCACATAGGAGTAGGTAGGGTACATCAGGGCTCCACGGACATTAGTGTGAGCTAATCCCAGGGAATGCCCAAATTCATGGGCAGCAACAAGGAAGAGATTTATTTCTAAAACACAGAAAATAAGTAGGTGAATTATAAGTATTAGTCATTCAGATATATGCATATACAGTCATATTCTGTATGTCAAGAAAGCTGCATGAAGTAGCAAAAGTTTTAAGGAATATGGAAGAATATTTTTTATTTTTTTATTTTAATTCCATTTATATCCCGCCCTTCTCTGAAGACTCAGGGCGGCTTACAAGCTTAGCAGTACCCTTCATTCTATGTATATGCCTGCTTATTAGGGCTTTCACACACACCCCCAAGCGGCATTATTACAAAGTCAGCTTATTGCCCCCAACAATCTGGGTCCTCATTTTACCTACCTCAGAAGGATGGAAGGCTGAGTCAACCTTGAGCCTGGTGGGATGCGAACCTGCACTAATTGCAGGCAGCTGGTGTTACTTAAGGAGGCATTAGCCCACTGCTCCACCAAGGCTCAGATAATACAGGTAATCATTGACTTATGTCAGTTTAATGATTTAACAGCTAACTAGCTTATGTACTGTAAGATGTAATGATGGGAATGACTCAGCAGGGTTTGTGTTTTTTTAAGAGCCAGCAGGGTCTGTGTCTCTTTAAGAGCCTCTGTATAAAAGGGAAGGCTTCGCTGATGTGTTCTCTCTTTTCGGCTTCCTGCTGTAACTCTGGTTTGTTGGATCCTGCTGTATTAGCATGTGATGTTATAGATAATGTAAGATAAACCACCATTTACTATAGACCACTGTTTACAGTGTTTACTCCTGGGTTATCCTGTGCAATAAGACTGTGCACGCTCTGACAACTTACAACCACAACTGAGCCAAAAATTGCTAAGGGAGACATTTGTTAATAAATTTTGTCCCATTTTATGACTTTTCTTGCCACGGTTCTTAAGTAAACCATTGCAGTTGTTAAGTTAGTAATGTGGTTGTTAAATAAATCTGGTTTCCCCATTGCAAAAGGGGGTCACATGACCCTGGGACACTGCAACTGTTACAAATATGAACCAGTTGCCAAGTGTCTGAATTTTGATCATGTGAGCATGGGGATGCTACAATGGTTGTAAGTGTGAAAATCGGTCATAGGTCACTTTTTTAGTGCCATTGTAAGTTATAAAATTACCTGTAAATAAAAGTACATTTATGGTCATAGCCAAATGTCCATGTAGTACATATACAACAAAATGTATTAAAATTATAAAGCTAGTGGCCTTCCATTGTGAAAATGATCAATCACATTCCATTTAAACCTTGAGTTTCCTTACATGAAGAGAATAGATTTTATCTTTTTAAGCAACGGGTTGCTTTAACATTTGACATCACTGAACCCCATGAATTGATCATTTATAAAAACAATACAATACAGGCTGTCATTGTTGAATGACCACTCCTTCGGTGACCATTTGAAGTTATGGTGCTGAATGCAGGAGTCATACAGTGCTTCCTCCGAATTGCAGTCATTGTAGTATCCTTACAGTTGCAATTTAGGCACTTGGCAACTGGCTTGCAATTAGAACATTGCCGCATCTTGCAGATACCTAAGTACCACTTGTGATCCTCACTACTGGCTTTTGACAAGCAAAGACAATGGGGAAGCCAGCAGGAATTTATAAATGGTGATCACATGACTGCAAGATGCTGCAGTGTTATAACAGAACTCTGCAGGACTTGCTTAATGACAGCAACTTGTAAATTGGCCTGCTAACAACCATGTCACGTAGCAAAAGAGTTTTCAGTTCCAATTAAGTGAAGACTACTGTAATTTGGGATATATTATTTTTTTTTATTCCCGTGCAACACTTGATGTGGCCAGTGAAAGTGAGGCAGGTATATAGATGATATAGCAGAAATCTGGTGCACATATTTTTATAGCAAACCTTTGTTAGTTTCTGACCAGATCTCATCCTCATCAAAGTGAGCATCACCACCTAGGCCTCTTGCAGGAGCAAAAGCATGTGCCAGCACTCCACCTCTTCCATCAAAAGGAATTCTGTCACCATGCTCTAAACAGAAAAGAATAAAGTGGCAATCATTCACTGAAATTAATTGCTGTCATCAGCAGTACCAAGGATTCATATATTTTTTTAAAAAGAAAGCTGTGCAAATTTCCAGTGAGAAATGTTTGTTAACTCTCCTTCACTATTACCTTTGCTTTTGTTCTTTACTTTTTTTAAAAAAATTCGTTATTAATTAAAAAGCAATTAGATATATATATAACTTTCCCCCTGGAACTGAGATGCTATTGCCAGAAAGACAAAAACAAAGAAATCAGAGAATGGTCGTTCCCACCTTCTTTTAACTCTGACCCAAAAAATTCGCCATTGGCCTAAAATAGGGGTGTCCAACCTTGGCAACCTTAAGACTTGTGGACATCAACACACAGAATTCCCCAGACAGAAGATTGGATATCCCTAGTCTAAAATAATGACATCTGAAGGAATGTGGTCATCAGAAAAAAAAGGTTGCTTGCCCTAATCAAGAAGAGCTGCTGGAACAACTGCAAGATCTATCACTTGGGGCTGTTTCATGGGATGTTTTATCAGGCTGAGAGGTCACCAGTCTTTCTGGCATGGATCCACCTATCAAGGCTGATTAATGGGCCCTCCTGCAGCATGAGAATGCTAAAAGGCTGCTTCTTTGCCTGGAAACTTTGCCTGGAGAACTAAGAATTCTCTTATCTAAGTGCTGGGTTTTTATCTGGTTTTAAAACTTCTGTTAGGTATCAAAGAATGTGCCAGTTGAAGCATTCCCCCCCCCAAAATTATCTATACAAATTTTTATGGAAACCTAGGAAATACACAGCTTGATTCACTTTACACACATACCACGAAGAGTAGCCACAATTACATTTTTCTGGCTATTGATCTGAAATTTGCTCACTTCCTAATGCAGCTTGTCCTCATATGTAATATGCAGCTTTAAAGTTTAATAGTAACGTAAGCATGAACATACATATGTTGTTCATAGCATGTTTTAGGTGTGTGTCATGTATGTGTTTCACTTTGAGGGCAACTAAATTTCATTTCTGATGTGTGCCCATAGTAAAAAAAAATCACAATAAAGATTATCTTATCTATATATGCTTAAGTTCATTAAGTCTTTTCATAAAATAGATGAGGCTGAAAATCAACCTTGTATAATTCACAATCCATACCTTTGCATTTGCCTAAGGTCAACATACAACACTCACAAAACACAAACCATGAATTTTAATTTCCATAATGAAGGTGTGTGTGTGTTTTTTTTTAAAAAATGCAAGTCCACTTATTGAGCAAGTAGCCTAGATACTTCTAAATAATTCTCATGAGTACACCATTTACATACAAACATTTCTATCTGTATGGCTCAGGTGATTTAAGGATTGCAGTTTTAACCAGCATCTGCTTCTAAATATGCTTCCACTTTTCCCTCACCCATATCTACTTTATACTTATTCCATCATCTTGTCTTGACCAATAATGGAACTAACCCATTAAAAATAAAATAAAATAAAATCAAGCCAAGTGCATCTTATAAAAGGCACTAGCCGATCTTTGGACTTTCAGTAAGACTCTTGAAATGTTCAAAGCAATGCTACTCATAATGGTCCCATTTTATCTTGCATTTGGAGCAAAACATAAGAATTTTGAAATATTTAGAAATCTTTGGCTTTCCAACTTTTATACATGCTTAATTGGTGTATGCAGGACCCAGTTTTAATTAAATAAAACAATGGACTACACTTTGAGGTTATTTGAACAGTTAGGCTTAACCAAAGTCAATTATTTTTATTTATTTTATATATCATATTTAGAAATTGCCCATCTCATAGAGCGACTCTGGGCGGTATACAATTTAATCCCTTTTATAAGAGAAAGATTTTTTCCCCTACTTTTATTTATTTATTTTAAAACATGTATTGCTCTTCAAAATACAATTTGTTCATGAGAAGCTGAAGAAATGAATTAAACTTCTCAGGAAATGTGTGGTTACAAAGATCTGATTAATAAATCAGTGCATAAATAAATAGTGGTTACAATCTAGTTCAATTCATTCTACCTTCCCTAAGTAATTATCTTCGGCTTTAAAACTATTTCCAGTTTTTAAAATGTCTGTTCTAATGATTTCACCCCTTTCATGGATAAACCAACCCAATGGATCTGATTGTGTAGAAGTTGTCGACAAGTTTCATCACTGGTTGTGCTGGTAACAACTAAGTCATGTCAGATAGCCCTTATATCAGCATGATAGATATCTCTTGTTCCAATGATCTAGTTATGGAGAAAAAGCAGAATCAAAGAGCTGGCAGCTTTCCACAGGAATAATAAGGGAAAGTTTGGGAATATGTTTCATAGCAAGTGGAATAACAACCAGATGATATTTTTTTGTCCCAAAGATGCTTTTTCATGTGGCAACTGGGCTTTCTTGTTTTTCTTTGAAGACATTTCGCTTCTCAGCCAAGAAGTTTCTTTAGCTCTCTTCTTTAGAAGCTGAAGAAGGTTCTTGGAGGAGAAGCAAAACATCTTCAAAGAAAAACAAGAAAGTCCAGTTGCTGCGTGAAAAAGCATCTTTGCGACAACTATAACCTGGATGACTGAGAATCTCCATAGACAGATGATATTTTCTATATGGTAGTGGTAAAAATGGAATTTAGAGCTGACCTTGGGAATAGGAAAGGAATGAGCAAACTGTGAAAGAGAAGGAAAATGTCACGGTCCAGAGACAGACGTAATGGTGAGAAAGAAACTCTAAAAAAACCCTTTTGATGTTCTTTAGTATAAGATAGGACAGAGAGAAACTTCGACAGCATTCAAGATTCTACTATTCTACCTTCCTATAATAAATAACATTCAACAACAACAAACGTGGGATCTGTTTCTTGAACTACCCTACTGCAAAGGGGTGTCAACACCCATGCATTGGCAGATGTGAGATATAAACTATAAATAAAAATTAATATATAAAAATAAACAAGCTTAGCTAAGCTTACCTTTATATCCAAAAAGAATTTCAATATCAGCAGGTCCATTGGTTTTTCTAAACTGCAGGGGAGTCACATCACTCCACACTTTCAGAGCATTTTCTATGGCTCTCTCCACCTTGTATTTTGGCATATCAGGGGTGTAGTTGTTAATCCTTTGAGCAATGGAGGAAAACACAGTACATATAATTAGGAAGCAGACTATTCCTTTTTCCTTCTATCTCTTAGAAATCAAATAGAAATATAACTTACCTGTATGTCAATATATTTTTATTCCATTTTGGTGTTCCTGGAAATGTCTGATATTCCAAGACATCTGGAACTCCACACCTGGGCTGTTCCATTACTTTAACGGTTTCAGTATCTATCTTCCCAGTTATAGTTAAATGGAAGAACTTTTGCATTATTTTGATCCGTTCTTCTAAGGTTTGTTTTATTGCTTTATTAATTGGTGGGAAAAAATGATCAAGGTAAGCCTGCATAACCAAGGAGGGGAGGAATTAGAACATTTATTGTATTACTAAACATCTCAAATAATTATATAAATACATTTGTGTATTGGTGACTATACTCTTTGTATAAGATAATCTTTATTGTCATTTTTTACTGTGGGCACAATGGCACACACGAAAAATGAAATTTAGTTGCCTGCTCACAAAGTGAAATACATACATGACACACACCTAAACATACTATACCCAAGCACTACGAGTTCATTGGCAATATCCATTTTGTTGAACGAGTTCATGGTGACCTAACCCTAACCCTAAGTGGAATTTTCCTTCAATGGGATTTTCTCATGTATTTCACCAGGAAACATAGATAGGGTAGGCTACAAAGTGCCTTCCTAACCATACCCAAACACTCCAAATTTGTTCACAATGTCCATTTTTTCTCTACGGGTTCATGGTGACCGAGCCCTAAACCTAAGTAGAATTTTTGGCAATGTCCATTTTGCTCTATGAAAGTGATGGTGGATCTTTTAGAGACCGATTGCCCAAAAACTGGTCCTGCCCCTCTCCGCCTCACGTCTCGCCCCTCACCCAGCTCAGAGGGCCACCCACCAATTTCACGGCCAGCCACAGATCACACAGGTGGCCTAGCAGCGCCATGGCATACACGCCTTTTGGCCGCGCCCCGCAGCATCAACTGTATGTGATAGGGCACGAGGGTGGAGTCTTGTCCCCACTTCCAGCTACCATGTCCTTGGCTGCACTGCTCCACATGGGCGATGCTCGTAGGCAATTCTCCTGTGGGGTGCTGCTGGTGAGGAAGCAGCTGTGGGGAGAGGCGGGGCTGTTGCGACGGTGCACATGCCCACAGAGAGGACTTTGTGTGGCCCCTCTGATATGTGTGCAATAGGCTCGCCACCACTCTCCTATAGTATTTTACAAACCAGCTCCAGAAACAGAGGACTACGAGTGCTGGGGGGAAGAGAAAAGCCCATCCACAAGTTTATAAAGAAGGGAAAAGGGTTGTCACATGCAAATCGACTGAGTCTGGCTACAATCTCAAGGAAAGTTTTAAAGAAAAAAAAAGCTGAGAAAAGATAGTCCTAACGTTGGAACAGGAACATAGAAAGTCAATATCAAAACAGAAATGTATGGATTAAAAAATAGAAATAGAATAGCTGTAGACTTAGAGTATTAGGAAGAAGCTTCTTGGATGAGAAGCGAAATGTCTTGAAAGAAAAACAAGGAAGTCCAGTTGCCTCTTGAATTCTATCTTTGGGATAGAATAAGATAGTTTAATTTTACACAATAAAACAGTTTAGTGTGGGAAAAACAAATAGTCTTTGTATCTGTATCGTTATCAAGAAAATAACTAACTAACCCTAACAGTAGGCAAGATGTGAAAGAAGAGTTTTTTAACTCATTGCACAGCCTGCTCATGCCTGCGTACAGATACAGTTTAGGATAGAATTTACTGCTTTCTTTTTCTTGCGTAAGTTCTTGCATATATTGACTGCACCTGTAAAAGGAATCGTGCATCATTGCACTCTTAATAAACTTCATTTATCCCATGATATATTCTCAAACTAGAACCCTTTCTCAGTGGCAGAGCAATTCTATGGCACCAGAGATCGCGACCTGCATGGTTACATACCTTTATGAATTTCAGGTCCTTGGTGTTGGATAGTGAAGATTGGGGATTGAGTAGTGGAAAGGCAATGCTGCATGGCCACAGCATCAAAGCACTCAAGAGCATCAAGTGGTTCATGCTAGAGCTTCCAAGCTAGCTTTAAAGAAGCAAGTCTTTAGCCCTCAATGTCTTGTAGCCCAAGAACACCAGCTTTTATAAGTCTGAGTGAACAAATGACATGTTGCAAGATTCCAGGTGACTCATTTTAAGGCATTTGTCTGCTTTTTTCTGCTTGTTTCTGAAATATTTTTGTTCAAGTGTCAGAATTTCAAAATATTATCAGGAAGCACAGCTTGATAACTTTCTTCTTCTTCCTTGTTGACCTTTCCACTGATGTATATGTGCAGGAGGTACTTTATTTCTCTCCCTCTTTTCATTTTTTTTCTTTAATCCCCTAAACCACAGGCTAAAGGGAAGTTGACTTTTCAAAATTCAGTCCAACGTAATTGGGAATGACCTAATATTGTTTGACTTGTCCAATCTTTTTTTTTTTTGCTTGCCACCAAGACTCAGCATTTTGATATGTTTATTTTATATATTTTTGGAATTATTCTCTTTTTCCACTTTTTTGGTTTTGTGGGTGTTATCTTATTTTAGGATGGGATTGTTAGCTGCCCAGAGCTTTTGGGATTAAACAGCATGCCAATGAAGTGAATAATCAAACCAAGTATTATTTTCTATGAAGACTTGCAGAGAGCTTGTATGCAGAGGAATGAAAAGTGGAAGAGCCCTTCACAGGTTATGCTTCTGATTTAAGGGTGTGAAGAGTTATAGTTTGTAAAAGTAGCCATGGTGGATGACCTACAACACTGTTGAAAATTGTCAGAATTTTCTGAGTTTTCTGTCAAACAGAATTGACTGTTGAAAAGTGTCAGAAGTCTCTGTCCTTAGCTGTATTTACATTTCCACTTTTAAAAACTATATGACTTCAGTTGCTGTCTCTGGTAGCATATGAAACTTTATGTACCTGGAGGATCTTTAGCCATTCCATCATTTGTATGAATACTGCAAGACCTCAACTGAAGAAAGAATGGGACCAAGCCAACGGTCCTGCAGCTTCCTGTGCCATACTGCACAAACATTCAGCTGTTCTCTCATCTACCGGTTGTGGGACTTTGCAAAACAGGCTCCCAGGTTACACAGAGAGATGTGTAGCCATTTCTGGAATGTTACCCTATTATGCATTCTTTTTAGACCTCCCAGAATGAACAATCTTCAGACCTCAAACTACCAAAATTTTATCCCATTCACAACTCACTCGCATCCAGTTATAGATTCATATAATTCATTGGAGATGCTAACTTCCCACCTTCTTTTTCTTCTGTCTTATCATTTTGAAAAAAAGAGTGGCACCCTTTCCCCGTTACAGGCAGTCCTCAACTTATGACCACAATTGAGCCCAAAATTTCTGTTGCTAATGATATGGTTGTTAAGTGAGTTTTGCCTCATTTTACAACCTTTCTTGCCACAGTTGTTAAGAGAGCCACTACACTTGTTAAGTTAGTAACACAGTTGTTAAATGAATCTGGCTTCCCCATTGACTTTGCTTGTCAGAAGGTTGCAAAAGGTGATCACACGACCCTCGGACACTGCGACTGTTATAAGTATAAACCAGTTGCCAAGTGTCCAAATTTTGATCACATACCATGGTGATGCTGCAAAGGTCATAAGTATGAAAAATGTTCGTAAGTCACTTTTTTCAGTGCCGTTGTAACTTTGAATGGTCACTAAATGAACAGTTGCAAATTGAGGACTACATTTTGTGATCTAGTGATTTATATTGTAATCTAGTGAAAGAACAACTAACCAGTGGAACAGCTTGCCTTCAGAGGTTGTGGGTGCTTCATCACTGGAGGTGTTTAAGAAGAGACTGGACAGCCATTTGTCTGGAATGGTAGGATCTCCTGCTTGGGCAGGGGGTTGGACTAGATGACCTCCAAGGTCCCTTCCAGCTCTATTCTGATTGATTGATTATATAGTAAATACATATAATGCCTTCAAATGATAGCCTGATTCCACAACCTGCTAACGAGAGCTGAATCCGCCCCATGTGCTGAATCATAAATGATTCTGTCATGTTTCAGTCTAGTCTAGTATGTTGTGCAAAACCAGTCAATGAGACAAAAAGGAGAAACAAATAAGATAACAGTAAGATAAAAAGGAGAAAACCCTCTCATTATTTAATTCTTTTTAACTCTTTTTTAACTTTTGTATTTACATTTTGATATACATTTTGATTTGCCCTGAGTCAATAAAGACTCCCTGAGTCTTTCGGGAGAAGGGCGGTATAAAAATTTAATAAATAAATAAATAAATAAATAAATAAATAAATATTATGATAACTTTTAGATTATTTTGGCTGAGATAAAGAAGCTAAAGTTAGATGTGAATCAAGACAGGGCTTTGTTCAGTCACTTTCAGACCCGCCCGTGTTTCAGAAGAAGCTCATGATTGCGATAAAGTCAAAGAGTGACTCTGTCTTTGGTGCAGAAACGGTCTTGTGAGAACCAGACTATTTTACCTACTCACCACCTCATAGAATGTGTGCAAGAACCTGGAAAATCCCTTTGTTTATGAGGAAGTTTTGGTGGACAAAGTTACTTGAAAATGATTAACGAATTGCTATTCAGCAACACCTGTTTTTGAAAGGAAAATATTAATCATTAAAGTTGAAAATATTAATGATTGCAGAGGGTCACTGGCATATCATTTAAAGTCTTAAAGAGGGTGCTGGATTTAGGCAGAATGAAATTTGGTGCAGATCTTTCAGGTGGACAAAAAAGAAAAGAAAAAAGAAGCCTCATGTTGATGTTCAGACTTTCCCAATTCAGTGGTCCCTGGATATGTTGCCTGATGGATTTGAAGAGGGCCAATTAGCTGAGCCTTAAATTAGTCAAAGTCTGGATCTAACAACTGGATGTCTTAATATAGCCATATTACTGAATTAAGCTGTTTTCTGAACTCATAAAAAATACAAGTAGTCCTCAAATTACAACAGTTTGTTTAGGGACTGTTCAAAGCTGCAACGGTACTGGAAAAAATGACTTATGACTATTTTTCACACTTATGACTGTTGTGGCACTCCCATGGTCATGTGATCAAAATTCAGATGCCTGATAACTGTTTCATATTTATGTCCTGGGGACACGTGATCATCTTTTGCGGCCTTCTGATAAGCAAAGTCAATGGGGAAGCCAGATTCACTTAACAACCGTGTTACTAACTTAACAACTGCAACGATTCACTTAACAACTGGGGCAAGAAAAATTGTAAAATGGGGCAAAACTCACCTAACAAATGTCTCATTTAGCAACAAAAATTTTGGGCTCAGTTGTGGCTGTAAGTTGAGGAATACCTGCATTGAACCCTAAATAAATCAGAGGGGATTCACACCAGTTAAACACGCAACCCAAACCACCTAAGTGTAAAATTTATTTATACTGCGTTGTGCATGTTGTAATGGTAGGTCAGAAAGACCTTGAGAAATGTGGGAAAGAGATACTGCCTAGGACAGGGATAGGCAACCTTGGCTCTTTTATGACTCGTGGACTTCAACTCCCAGAATTCCTGAGCCAGGCTTCAGGAGGCAAGTTGTTCCACTGATTAAATATTCTAACTGACAGAAAATTTCTCCTTAGTTCTAGGTTGCTTCTTTCCTTGATTAGTTACCATCCTGCCTTCAGGTGCTTTAGAGAATAGCTCGACTCCCTCTTCTTTGTGGCAGCCCCTGAGATATTGGAACACGGCTATCATGTCACCCCTCGCCCTTCTCTTCATTAAACTACACATACCCAATTCCAGCAACTGTTCCTTATATGTTTTAGCCTTCATTCCTCTATCACCAGTCCTTCATCACCATTATTATTATTATTATTATTATTATTATTATTATTATTATTATTATTATTATTATTATTATTATTATTATTATTATTATTATTATCATCATTATTATTATTATTATTTATCACAGAGTCATTTTTGTTCATCTACTGAGTCCTTCCCAAAGACCTGGGATAGGCCGATGTTGTTCTTTGATGGTGTTAAAGGTATTATTGCAGGAGGTAAGTTGTTCTGAATAAAGCTGCCTTCTGCAATTGACTGATGATGATTTTGTCATTTTGTCATTCTTCGGACTACTGCCGCATCCACTATCCAGACTTTTTTTTGTCATTCTTATTAGCCATTGTTAAGTCTGGGGTATTATGTGACAAGTGCTTGTCTCTAAACTCTGAAGCCTCAGAGCAATTTAGCTTCTTCTTTTTCTATGGCTTTTTCCAGTGCTTTTGTTGTAAAAGAAAAAGGTGCCGGAACTCACACACGTCATACAACCTGCCTTGCCTACCCTACAAGGTTCCATCCAAAAAAGGTGCCGGAACTCCGTTCTGAGCGTTCTATGACAAAAAAGCCCTGGCTTTTTCTATTTGATGATACCACCAGTTCTTGCTTGCAGGTATATGGTCTTTCTTGTGGATCTTCTAATCCACCATTGTCACTACTTTGTCATGCCATTGTTTGTGCTATCTTCTTGCAGCAACTAACCAGGTGATCCATTGTTTCTTCCACTTCTTTGCTGAGGTAGCATTTGCTGTCTGTTACTGTCTTCTCAATTCTGACTTTGTATACATTTGTTCTTAAGGCTTGGTCTTGTGCAGCCAGAATTAGTCCCTCTGTCTCTTTCTTCAGTATTCCTACTCTTAACCATTGCCAGGTCTTGTTATTGTCTGCTTGGCTTCCTTTTTTTAAAAAAATGTACTGGCCACATAATGCTTTGCCTTGCCATGTCTCCTTTCTATTCTTCATTTGGTCTTGTATGCAAGTTTTGCCCTCCCCCTCTCTCTCCCCATTCATCCATCCATCCCTCCATCCAGCCCAATGTGTTGAGAACTATTTAATATGAGATCCACAAACAAGTAGGATAAGGAAACAGATTGTTAGTGGGTTCTTTTTCCTTTTTGTTTTGGGTACGGAAAGATAAAAATGTATCCTGGGCAACAGGGAGAAAGCAGAACTATTTAAGTCGTCTTTTTTCCATCTGTCTTTACACAAAGGGAAAAAACAGACCAACCTATCAAAAATAGTGCCATAAAAAACAGAATAGAAACACAAGTTAAGATAGGCAAGAAAATGGTAAGTGAGCACCTGTCCAGCCTAGATGAGTTCAAATCACCAGGACCAGATGGATTACACCCCAAGGTTCTCAAGGAACTGGCAGATGTGATCTCAGAACCACTGAACTATATTTTTCAAAGATCCTGGAGCACTGGGGAACTACCAGAGGACTGGTAAAATGCTGATGTAGTTCCCATCTTCAAAAAAGGGAAAAAATGGATCCAGGAAATTACAGGCCTATCAGCCTGATCTCAATACCTGGGAAGATTCTGGAAAAGACAATCAAACAATGAATCAGTGAGCACCTAGAGGCAAACAAAGTCATTACTAAAAGCCAACATGGGTTTGTCAAAAACAGATCATGCGGGACAAATCTTATTGCATTCTTTGACCAAGTGACAAAATTAGTGGATCAGAGGAATGCTGTGGATATAATTTACTTAGACTTCAGTAAGGCATTTGATAAAGTAGATCACAAACTACTACTTGATAAGATAGAAAAATGTGGGTTAGACAGCATCACCACCAGATGGATTTGTAGCTGGCTGACTGACCCTACTCAGCATGTGGTCCTCAATGGAACCACATCTACATGGAGGGAAGTGTGTAGTGGGGTGCCCCAGGGTTCTGTTCTGGGCCCAGTGCTCTTCAACATCTTCATCAACGATTTGGACAAGGGGATAGATGGGAAACTCATCAAATTTGCAGATGACACCAAGCTGGCAGGAAAAGCCAATACTCCACAAGACAGGCTTAAGATACAGGAGGATCTGGACAGACTTGAACATTGGGCGCTATCTAACAAAGTGAAATTCAATGGTGAAAAAAGTAAGGTTCTACATTTAGGCAAGAAAAACCAAATGTACAGGTATAGTATAGGTGGTAACTTCCTCAATAGTAGTAACTGTGAGAGGGATCTCGGAGTCCTAGTGGACAATCACTTCAATATGAGCCAGCGGTGTGCTGCAGCTGCCAAAAAAGCCAACATAGTGCTAGGCTGCATTAACAGAGGGATAGAATCAAGACCAAGTGAAGTACTAATACCACTTTACAATGCTTTGGTAAGGCCACACCTGGAATACTGCATCCAGTTTTGGTCACCACGATGTAAAAAAGATGTTGAGACTCTGGAAAGAGTACAGAGAAGAGCAACAAAGATGATTAGAGGTCTGGAGGCTAAAACATATAAGGAACAGCTGCTGGAATTGGGTATGTCTAGTTTAATGAAGAGAAGGGCTAGGGTGACATGGTAGCATTGTTCCAATATCTCAGGGACTGTCACAAAGAAGAGGGAGTCAGGCTATTTTCCAAAGCACCCGAAGGCAGGACAAGAAGCAATGGATGAAAACTAATCAAGGAGAGAAGCAACCTAGAACTAAGGAGAAACTTTCTGACAGTTAGAACAATTAACCAGTGGAACAACCTGCCTCCAGAAGTTGTGAATGCTCCAACAGTGGAAGTTTTTAAGAAGAGACTGGACAGCTATTTGTCTGAAATGATATAGGGTTTCCTGTCTGAGCAGGGGGTTGGACTAGATGACCTCCAAGGTCCCTTCCAACTTTACTGTTATGGTTATTATGAACTTTAGGACAGCCTTGTCAAATGGGCATCTTTCAAATATGTTTGAAGTTTACAGTAAATGCCAGAATAATGCTGATTATTTTTAGGCTAATAAAGATGCTTTAGGATTAGAATGTTTATCATGTGCCAAAGATAAACTTTGAGCAAATCAAAGTTATAACACATGTGAATTTAGAGAACAACACTTTTAGCAAACAAGACCTCTGTCATTTAGGATGAAGCTAGATAGCTGGAAGCAAACATGGATTATTTGGGAACTTGGATTATTATTATTTATGTGATAATAAATGATAATCTTTCTTAGCCTAAAAGAGGGATGAGAGGGTTTTATTCCTGCACCACTTGCTAAAAGATAAATATGCTTTTTCTCTACTTGAAATGTGTCAGGGATGCCTCGAGGACATGCAATTTCAGAAAAACAACAATAGCAAAGAAAAGTTTTAAAATCTCCTACTTCCGTGAAAGCTATACCCTTTGGCCATTTTCTCATGGAAGTGTGATGGCCAGCTGTATTATTATGCAGTTCTCTTAATTGGACAATCATGGATGGTATGTAGGAGACATTCCAAGAGATTCTGTTGTCATTTTCTTTTACTTCAGGGAAGATGTATAAATTCCACCAAAATCTGACCCATGTGAACCTGTTTCCCTCAGATGAGTAGAGAGCATGATTCAGTTTAACTGCCTGCTGCATTCAGGTTATTTTGACATTCTCCTTAGTCAGCAAAATGGCTTCCATTAATCTTGCAGCTTGAAGAAAATAAATTAACATTCTTCTACCTTGTATATATTTTGTAGCCACTAATGAAGATTTCGAAATGCATGCAAAACAATCATTCTGATAACTACAGTTTATTCATTGAAATGGATGCAATGTTGCAGACAGCCAAGAGGCAATAAGTTATGACTTTGGTGAACTGAAACTGTTTGTGTACTGTTGTCTATTACTAGGTTAGCTTTCACCAGAATCAATTTGGGATCATTTATTTTCTAAAATCCTTGGAATGGCCATTTTCATGAGTAGCATTCAGCCTCCCTCCCTCTTTCCTCTTCTCTTATGTTCCCCTCCAGAACAATTTCATTTGTGTTAAAGCGGCAGTGACAAATCTGCTAGCTACAGGAGCAGCTGACATTTCTTTAAGGACATAGAACATGGTGAGTTGTCAAAGAGTGCTGGACAATCCATATTCCTAGACTTGTGTTTCTCCCTCAAGTGCAGGGTTTCTCAGCCTCATCAACTCTAAGATGTGTGAACTTGAGCTTCTAGAATTCCCCAACCAGCTTTTTTAAGTTGCCGAGATTGAAAAATTTATATCTGCTCCAAATTGGATTTAAAACAACACAGAATAATGGCTTGAAGCAGAAGAGAAGTTTATTTCCGAAGACACAGCGTAAGCAAGGTAGAAGATCAACTGTTTGGAGGTGACCATATGTCAATTTCTCAGAGTAGTTACTTTTATAGAAAAGCCCTTCTGTTTTTCCTCAAAAGCATAAGAACAGAACACGCCTCAGAAACAAATAACCCTTTGTTTATGAAAGGGGGGAATGCTCAGCTAGATAGGGGAAATCTGATTTTCTAAGGCAGGGGTAGGCAACCTCGGCTCTTTTATGACTCATGGACTTCAACTCCCAGAATTCCTGAGTCAGGAATTCTGGGAGTTGAAGTCCATGAGTCATAAAAGAGCCGAGGTTGCCTACCCCTGTTCTAAGGAGACTTTATTTGACTAGCTGGGTGCCTGTGCTGTCTTGGTCATTTCAGCTTTGGTGTTGAATCTGTTTAAGTGTAATTTCTGATCTTTTGCCTTGAAATTGGCTGGAATTGGATGAGGAGGAATGGGAGAAGATTGAACAGCAGAAGTTTAAATGGGATAATAATAAAAAAAAGAAGTTTAAATGGTGAGAGTTGGATTTCCTTCCTACAGTTGCAAAATGTTGCAGACAGATGTACTGAGTTCATGTTGTGGTAAATCCCTGTTTCTGGAGATAGATCCTGAAGTGCTGCATTTTGAAAGGAATCAAAAACGAAAGAAATCAAAGGGGCAAAAAATAATCAGGGAAGGGGAAAAAAATCTAATAATAAAAAAATACAGTAATAACAGAGGCAAAATAAAAACTTTCAGTTTTAGTCCTTTTCCAGCACTATCAATTCATGTAACAGTTGCCAAAGTTTAGGTTCAATAATTAACCTGCTTTGATATTTGACATTTTCTAATTGGAGGCTTATTAATACAGTAATTAGGTTTCTTTATGTTTTAATTCACTTTTTCTTATTCCTGGATTCCCCTCCCTCCCTCCATAGTGACCAATTTCTGGATAGCTGCAGTGACAACTCGGAAAGAGATGATGCAAATATGACTATTGTTCTACTGATGTGTAGGTTTTTGTAAATTTGCTGATAATTTGTATAAATAAACATTCTTCTACTTTATATATATATATATTACTCTGTCCCCTTCATGGATTACTGCCTTGTCGTGGCGAAGGGGCTTGCGTAATTCAATGAAGCTATGAGCTATGCCGTGCAGGGCCACCCAAGACGGAAAGGTCATAGCAGAGAGTTCTGACAAAACGTGATCCACTGGAGAAGGAAATGGCAACCCACTCCAGTATCTTTGCCATGAAAACCCTATGGACAGTACCAAAAGGCAAAACGATATGACGCTGGAAGATGAGCCCCTCAGGTCGGAAGGCGTCCAATATGCTACTGGGGAAGAGCAGAGGGCTAGTACTAGTAGCGCCAGAAAGAATGAAGCGACTGGGCCAAAGCCGAAAGGACGCTCAGCTGTGGATGTGTCTGGTGGTGAAAGGAAAGTCCGATGCTGTAAAGATTTTTTCTCCATAGGAACCTGGAATGTAAGATCCATGAATCAAGGAAAGCTGGACGTGGTCAAACAAGAGATGACAAGACTGAACATCGACATCTTAGGTATCAGCGAACTAAAATGGACAGGAATGGGTGAATTTAATTCAGATGACCATCAGGTATACTACTGCGGGCAAGAATCCCTCAGAAGAAATGGAGTAGCCTTCATAGTCAATAAAAGAGTAGGAAAAGCAATACTGGGATACAATCCTCAAAATGACAGAATGATCTCAGTTCGAATCCAAGGCAAACCATTCAATATCACAGTAGTCCAAGTCTATGCCCCAACCACCAGTGCTGAAGAGGATGAAATTGACCAGTTCTATGAAGCCCTACAGCACCTTATAGAACTAACACCAAAAAATGATGTCCTTATCATCATGGGGGATTGGAATGCTAAAGTAGGAAGCCAAAAGATAACCGGAATAACAGGCAAGTTTGGCCTTGGAGTACAAAATGAAGCAGGGCACAGGCTGATAGAATTTTGTCAAGAGAATACGATGGTCATAGCAAACACTCTTTTCCAACAACCCAAGAGACGGCTCTACACATGGACATCACCAGACGGTCAACACAGAAATCAGATTGACTATATGCTCTGCAGCCAAAGATGGAGAAGCTCTATACAGTCAGTAAAAACAAGACCAGGAGCTGACTGTGGCTCAGATCATGAGCTTCTCCTTGCAAAGTTTAAGCTTAAACTGAAGAAAGTAGGGAAAAGCACTAGGCCACTCAGGTATGAATTAAATCATATCCCTGTTGAATATACAGTAGAGGTGACAAATAGATTTGAGGAATTAGATCTGATAGACAGAGTGCCTGAAGAACTATGGACAGAGGTTCGCGACATTGTACAACAGGTAGCAACCAAAACCATCCCAAAGAAAAAGAAATGCAAGAAAGCAAAATGGCTGTCTGAGGAAGCTTTGCAAATAGCTGAGGAAAGGAGGGAAGCAAAAGGCAAGGGAGAAAAACATAGATATGCCCAATTGAATGCAGAATTCCAGAGAATAGCTAGAAGAGATAAGAATGCCTTCTTAAATGAACAGTGCAAAGAAATAGAAGAAAACAATAGAATAGGGAGGACCAGAGATCTTTTCAAGAAAATTGGAGAGATGAAGGGAACGTTTAATGCAAAAATGGGCATGATAAAGGACCAAAATGGCAGGGACCTAACAGAGGCAGAAGAGATTAAGAAGAGGTGGCAAAATTACACAGAAGAACTATACAAGAATGAGCTTAATGTCCCAGATAATCACAATGAGTTGGTCACTGACCTCGAGCCAGACATCCTAGAATGTGAAGTGAAGTGGGCCTTAGAAAAGCTGAGCAACAACAAAGCTAGTGGAGGTGACAGTATTCCAGCTGAGCTATTCAAAATCTTAAAAGACAGTGCAGTAAAAGTGCTACACTCAATTTGCCAGCAAATTTGGAAAACTCAACAGTGGCCACAGGATTGGAAAAGATCAGTTTACATTCCAATTCCAAAGAAAGGCAGTGCCAAAGAATGTTCAAACTATCGCACCATTGCACTCATTTCTCATGCTAGTAAAGTCATGCTTAAAATCCTACAAGCTAGACTTCAGCAGTATGTGGATCGAGAACTACCAGAAGTACAGGCAGGATTTCGAAGAGGCAGAGGAACTAGAGATCAAATTGCCAACATACGCTGGATCATGGAGAAAGCTAGGGAGTTCCAGAAAAACATCTACTTCTGCTTCATTGACTATGCTAAAGCCTTTGATTGTGTGGATCATAACAAACTGTGGCAAGTTCTTAAAGAGATGGGAGTACCAGACCATCTTATTTGTCTCTTGAGAAACCTATATGCGGGTCAAGAAGCAACAGTGAGAACTGGACACGGAACCACTGATTGGTTCAAAATTGGGAAAGGAGTCCGGCAAGGCTGTATACTGTCACCCTGCCTATTTAACTTATATGCAGAGCACATCATGAGAAAGGCAGGGCTAGATGAATCAAAAGTTGGAATTAAGATTGCCGGAAGAAATATCAACAACCTAAGATACGCAGATGATACCACTCTAATGGCAGAAAGTGAAGAAGAACTAAAGAGCCTCTTGTTGCGGGTGAAGAAGGAGAGTGCAAAACTTGGGTTGAAACTTAACATTAAGAAAACCAAGATCATGGCATCTGGCCCTCTCAATTCCTGGCAAATAGATGGGGAAGAAATGGAGGTAGTGACAGATTTTGTTTTCCTGGGCTCCAAGATCACTGCAGATGGGGACTGTAGCCAAGAAATTAAAAGACGCTTGCTCCTGGGAAGGAAAGCCATGGCAAATCTAGACAGCACACTAAAAAGCAGAGACATCACCCTGTCAACAAAAGTGCGTATAGTCAAGGCTATGGTCTTCCCAGTTGCAATGTATGGCAGTGAAAGTTGGACCATAAGAAAGGCTGAGCGCCAAAGAATTGAGGCCTTTGAACTATGGTGCTGGAGAAGACTCCTGCGAGTCCCTTGGACTGCAAGGCGATCAAACCGGTCAGTCCTAGAGGAGATAAACCCTGACTGCTCTTTAGAAGGCCAGATCCTGAAGCTAAAACTCAAATACTTTGGCCACCTAATGAGAAGGAAGGACTCACTGGAGAAGAGCCTAATGCTGGGAAAGATCGAGGGCAATAGAAGAAGGGGACGACAGAGAATGAGGTGGCTGGATGGAGTCACTGAAGCTGTAGGCGTGAGCTTAAATGGACTCCAGAAGATGGTAGAGGACAGGAAGGCCTGGAGGAACATTGTCCATAGGGTCGCGATGGGTCGGACACGACTTCGCAGCTAACAACAACATTACTCTGTACTTGTATTTATTTTTATATGCATCTGTACTAATTTTAAGCCCCTTTATGTGTTGCTCATAAAGAATTTACTTTGTATAAGCATTTCATAATTTTTTATACTACTAAAACTCTCATGGCTTTAACCTTTAACTGGGTGAAATGGTATATTATAGGGCAAAAGTTTGTCACCTAAAATTGGCTAATATATGGAATCCTGGGACCTGTTATTCCCAAAGGAATGAAATTTGGGAAAGATGTGGCTGCTTTCAGCACTGCCAGGATGCTGCTGTGGCCACACGACCCTCATTTTCAACATTCTGTGACAGTTTCTCAGCCACTCACATAATCCTCCCTTCCTCCCCCATCCAGCAACAGTTGGGAAGGAAAGATGAGGAAAAGGAGGGAACTGTGGGATTGTGTCTGTGGCTGTTTTGTGAAATTGGGAAGAGGTGTTTGTTTAAAATAATCTCCCCTTTTAATGTTGTCATCTTGTTGATTGGGATTGAGATGGAAATACATGAAATAGCTCATTGGTCTTTTCCATTCAATAAATCAGCCATTGAAACAGGCCAGCTATCTAACACAGTTGAAAAATATGTCATACAGTGTCCAAGATAAAAGACGGGGTGACAATAGGATGAAGCAAATGGTAGAATTAAAATATTGTCTCAGTTCTCAAGATCTACTTTCTTCCCTCTATCATCATTAGCAAACAAAGAAAGTACATAAAATCAATTGGTAAAAACTTTTTAAACAAACATATTCCAGCAAGTCCAAACAATAATGGCACAATTAGTATATCAATTCATTTAGTTACGATTTGAAGTTACAATGACACTGACTTCTGGCTGACTTCACACTTATGGCTGTTGCAGCATCCCCAGGGTCAGGTGATCAAAATTTGGATGTTTGGCAACTGACTCATATATATGACAGTTTGCAGTGTCCCTGGGGCAGTGCTTTTTTTGTAAAAGAAAAAGGTGCCGAAACTCACACTTGTCATACAACCCGCCTTGCCTACCCTACAATGTTCCATCCAAAAAAGGTGCGGGAACTCCGTTCTGAGCGTTCTATGAGAAAAAAAGCCCTGCCCTGGGGTCATATGATCACTTTTTGTGACCTTCTGACAAGCAAAGTTAATGGGGAAGCCAGATTCACTTAACAATCATGTTATTAATTTAAGAACTGTGGTGATTTCACTTGTCACCTGAGGCAAGAAAGTTAATAAAATTCACTTAACAAGTGTCTCACTTAGCAACAGAAAATTGGGGCTCAATTATGGTTATAAATTGAGGACTACCTGCACTGAGTTTGGAACAAAACATAGGAATTTTGGTCTTGAAATATTTGGAAACATTTGCAAATTTTGTACATTCTTATGCTTAAATGGTCTCTGCAGAGCACAGTTTTAATGAGAGAAAACAGTGGAGTACACTTTGATCCTACAGTACATCAAAGTGTAGTCCATTATTTTGAACAGTGAAACATAGCTAAAGTCAATTAATTTTATTTAATTTATATATATTTAGAAATCAGCCATCCCCCCCTTATAGGGTAACTTTAGGTGATATACAAATTAATCCCTTTTATAAGGGAAATTCTTTTCCTAGTTTTATTTATTTATTTTAATACATATATTGTCCTTCAAAATAGAATTTGTTTTTGAAAAACAGAGGAAATGAGTTAAACTTGTACGATAGCTGATTATATAAATTTGATTAATAAATAAATGAAGATTACAATCTATTTCAATTCATTTTACGTTCCCTAAGGAATTATGTTCAACTCTGCAGCAGTTTCCATTCTTTTAAGTGCCTCTACAGTAATGATTTCACCCCTTTCATGACTAAACCAATGGATCTAATTGTGTAGAAGTTGTCACCAGGTTTCACCACTTTACTGGTGATAGCTAAGTCATCATCAGATGGTCCTTATGTCAGCATGATAGAGACCTTTTCTTCCAATGATCTAGTAATGGAGAAGAAGGAACAATGTGAGCAGAATCAAAGACAGAGTAGCTTTTCACAGGAATAATTTGGGAAAGATAAGGGATATTTTTCATAGCAAGTAAAATAACAACCAGCTGATGTTTTCCATGTAGTAATGCATAAAAAAAGTAGATATGATCTTGGGGACAGGAAAGGAATGAGGAAACTGAGAAATGAGTTGCAGAAAAGATGATATAGAAGCAATGGTGAGAAAGAAACTCTAAAAGTCATTTTCTTGATGTTGTTTAGCATAAGATAGAGAGAAATTTTGACAATCTTTCCCCCTTCCTACAATAAAGAACCTTATATTAATTCCTTTTCTGTCTGTTTCTTGAACCAGCCTGTTGCAAAAGGGTGACAACACTCATGCTTTGCCAGAGGTGAGAAATATCCAATAAAGAAAAATTTATATCAAAAAACAAATATGCAAAAGGAATGTCAATATCAGCAGGTCCTGTGGTTCTTAGGAACTGCAGGGGACTCACATCTCTCCACATTTTCAGTGCATTTGCTATGGCTTTGTCCACCTTGCATCTAGGCATATCAGGGGTGTAGTTGTTAACCCTTTGAGCAATGGAGGAAAACACAAAATATATAATTGGGAAATAGATCTTTCCTTTTTCCTTCTATCTCTCAGAAATCTAATAGAAATATCTTACCTGTACATCAATCTATTTTTGTACCATTTTGATGCTCTTTGAAATTGATTATATTCCAAGACATTTGGAACTCCACAATTGGGCTGTTCCATTACTTTCATTGTTTCAAATGGAAGAACATCTACATTATTTTGCTCCATTGTTCTATTGTTAGCTTGAATGCTTTATCAATCAGATCAAGGTAAGCCTGTATAACCAAGAATGGGAGGAATTAGAACATTGCTGTTAGAATTTTACTTTACTATTAGAGTGTAGAGGAATTAAAGTATTACTGAACATCTCAAATTATCACCATCATCATCCTAAGAGTTGGAAGAGACCTTCTAGTCCACGGGTGTCAAATTCGCCGCGTCATGTGTTTAATGTACTGGCCTTTATACACTGTAAGTGTTTGCTTATGTTGTACTGCTTGCTAATTGCTTAGTTCAATTGCTAAGTGCTTAAGTTCACGTGTATGTTTGTAATGGTTGCTGGGCCGGCCTAGACTGGTTGTTTCCAGCCAGCTAAGTAGGTCTTTGAGCAGGAAACTACTGTTTTAAACCTATTGGTTGCCACCTATTTGCCAACCATACAAATAGCTGCACAGCAGCTCCTATTTTGCTTCTGTTATGTTCTGACCTTCAATAAAACCTGTTGCTGTTTGAACCTCCTGTCTCACTCAATGCCTGCAAAGAACTGGCTACCCAACAACGTGATGTGACTTTTTTTGCATTGCCGGAGCTGAGAGTGGGCTTGGGGTCCGCCTGATGCAACCAACCCATGGGCTGGCAGTTTGACACCCCTGTTCTAGTCCAACCCCCTGTTCAAGCAGGAGACCCTATACCATTTCAGAAAAATTGATGTTCAGAAAAATGGACCTATTATATAAATACATGTGTGGATTGGTGGCATAGTCTTTGTGTATTTGTCCATCCCTTCATTCTTCCATTCACTTTTAAGCATTCTTCTTCTTACATGTTATTATTGGTAAATTAAGGCTGCGATCAATAGATCAGAGACTTATGGCATCAGTGAAGTAGGCAGAGCCAGGGCTTTTTTCAGTGAAGATCAGTGCTGTGAACAAATATGATTTTCTTTACTTGCTTGTTTGCTTGATAAATGAATATTTACACAATCTCCTGCTCTCCAAACAGGTCTATAAAGAATGAAAAGGGTTTTCACATACACATACACTGAGATTGGCTACAAAAAGACCCAGGTGAAAAGGAATGTTTTTAAAGAAGATAAAGTTAAGATAAGAAAAGATGGTGCTAACACAGGAATAGGAACATAGAAAGGGAACATTGTGACAGAAGTGTATAGATTAAACAATTGAAATAGAATAGTTGTAAACATATGAGTATTACGAAGACAGTAAGATAAGAGAGTAGTTTAATTTTGGGCTGACTTGCTAAATGGGCACCTTTCATAGATATTTGGATTTTAATTGCCAGAAAAATATGAATAATTGTGAAGGAAGTTTCAGGCTGATAAAAGTTTATTAGAATGTTTATCACGTATCTGATAACAGCAGATCAAAGACTGTTTGCCTCCGGTTCCTAAATCCCTTAGATAGTGAGGCACAAGTTAAAAGTTAAACTGATAAGAATAGAACAAGAGGGTTTTGCACTCAAAAGTTGATTAGAATGGTGAAAACATACCTCCTGAATATTTAGATGAGCATTAACAGAAGCATGCTAGAGCAGGGGTAGGCAACCTTGGCTCTTTTATGACTCGTGGACTTCAGCTTCCAGAATTCCTGAGCCAGCCATGCTGAGGGGAAAGAGAGAGGTTTCCAACTGAGTCATACTGGCTCAGGAATTCTGGGAGTTGAAGTCCACGAGTCATAAAACAGCCAAGGTTGCCTAGCCCTGTGCTAGAGTATATTATGGGATGGTGTATGTTAAATGGAAGGTAATATGCTAGTACAAAATATCAGCAATATGTCAAATTACTGTAATCAATAAATGGAGTCTGTTGTTTTCTCAAATGAAAACATATAAAAGGTGCTCCTGAGAGCAGAAAATTGTTCCTCTTCTTTCCTAAGACGATCCTCTTTACTTGTATTATAAAGAGTACTTTTTTGAAGTCTTTGAACTATGGTGCTGGAGAAGACTCCTGCGAGTCCCTTGGACTGCAAGGCGATCACACTGGTCAGTCCTAGAGGAGATCAACCCTGACTGCTCTTTAGAAGGCCAGATCCTGAAGTTGAAACTCAAATACTTTGGCCACCTAATGAGAAGGAAGGACTCACTGGAGAAGAGCCTCATGCTGGGAAAGGTTGAGGGCAAGAGAAGAAGGGGACAAGAGAGAATGAGGTGGCTGGATGGAGTCACTGAAGCAGTAGGCGTGAGCTTAAATGGACTCCAGAAGATGGTAGAGGACAGGAAGGCCTGGAGGAACGTTGTCCATAGGGTCACGATGGGTCAGACACGACTTCGCAGCTAACAACAACAACAACAACACTTTTTTAGTTCACCTAAGGAGAATCTCTTGACACACCTGCTTTTATGTTTTCAATAAATATTTACATTTATTGTTAACATGATCCCAAAAATAATAGTTATTTTTCCTTTTTCCTAGTCATAATCTTAATCATAGTTTGGGGGAAAGTTGGTAAAAACTAAAGATGTGAAGCATACAGTTTCCCAATCTTATAACAATTATTGTTGGGATCATGTTAACAGTAAAAAATAAATATTTATTGAGAACACAGAAGCAGGTTTGTCAAGAGATCCTCCTTGGCTGAATCCAGCTAACACAAATTTACTTAAGTAAATTAGCAAAAGCAGAAATTATTTGAATGCATTGATAGACAAATCAGTGGAAATCCTGAAGCCCAGGAATAAGAATTTGAAAGACAAAGCAAATTACAAATTCAGATAAACTGACATGTTGTATATATCCAAGATATTTCACTTCTCATCCAAGAAGCTTCTTCAGTTCTGAGAAATGAATAGAACTGAAGAAGCTTCTTGGAATAGAAGTGAAACATCTTCAAGGAAAAACAAAGTACAGTTGCCTTTTGAAAAAAAAAAGCACTTTAGAGATAACCATAACTTGGTTGACTGAGAATCTCCATAGACATTCAAGAAATTTCCAGTTTCTGGAAATTGCTGGTATGGTTAATTTATAGTTTAATATGTCACTATAAAAGCTATGTATAAAAAAATACTTTGGTGAATGTATCCTTGTAAAGTTTACCATGTTGTGTGAACGCAGCTTAGCTATAGCTGAATGTTGGAAATCAAGAGTCAAAAAGTGCAGTGCTGCTAGTTCTGTAAACTGAATGGTGGACCGCAAAAATAGTTCAAGGTTCATGGTCAACTTTCTCAGCTTCAAGCTCACTCTAACACAAGATATACATCCCAAAAATGTACTGCTTGTATAACTGAATCAGACTGCCCAAACAATGAAGAAGTGTCTCTAACCACAGTCTTCTTAGCTTGAGAAATTCTCTTCTTGTCACCTAAGAAGAGGAAGTAATTTTGCACTATTCTGTGATATCTCCTTTTGAAGGTGAAAGGCAAACAGATTTAATAATTTAATAATTTAATAATTTGATTTCTATACCGCCCTTCTCCCGAAGGACTCAGGGCGGTGAACAGGGCAATACACAGTAAAAATCGAATACAAAAATTAAAAAACCATTAAACATCATGCCCATAAAATCAATCCATATTAAAATTAAAACTAGTTTTAAAAACCCAACCCCATCCCATCAGACCAGGCCAGCTTGTTCAAAAAAGAATGTTTTGAGATCGCGCCGGAAGGAGCGAAGGTCGGGGGCCATCCGGAGCTCAACCGGTAAGCGGTTCCAAAGGTCTGGCGCGCCCACAGAGAACGCTCTCCCCCTGGGGGTCACCAATCGGCATTCTTTGATCGGCGGCACCCTGAGGAGGCCCTCTCTGTGGGAGCGCACTGGACGGAGGGAAGTTGACGCCGGCCGCAGGTGTTGCCATAGGTAATCCGGACCCATGCCATGAAGGGCTTTGTAAGTCATAACTAACACCTTGAACCTCACCCGGAGAGCAACCGGCAGCCAATGCAGCTCGCGGAGCAAAGGTGTAACATGGGAGTATCGGGAAGCTCCCAAGACAACTCGCGCGGCTGCATTCTGCACAAGTTGGAGTCTCCGGGTGGACCTCAAGGGCAGCCCCATGTAGAGAGCATTACAGTAGTCTAGATGAGAGGTCACGAGCGCATGAGTGACTGTGCGCAAGGCATCCCGGTCTAGATAGGGCCGCAACTGGCGCACCAGGCGAACCTGGGCAAAGGCCCCCCTAGTCACAGCTCCAATATGCTCTTCCAAAGAGAGCTGTGAGTCTAGAAGGACCCCCAAGTTGCGGGCCCTATCTACGGGGGGGTAATAGCTCACCCCCCATGGCCAATGATGGAATAATCGGAATTTCCCGGGATGCCGGCACAAACAGCCACTCAGTCTTGTCAGGGTTGAGTCGAAGCCTGTTCCTCCCCATCCAGACCCGGACCGCCTCCAGGCAACGGGACATCACGTCAAGGGCATCGCTGGGGTGGTTTGGGGTAGAAATAAAAAGTTGGGTATCATCAGCATATTGGTGGTAACCATTAATTGATTACTAAACCATTTCATTAACTGATCCATGTACAAAGCCATTAAAATTCCACCATGGTGATCATTAATTCCACCATGGTAAGTTCTACTCCTTTCCCCTTCGACACAGCATGCTTGCCAAGTTCATGTTTTCACCTGAAAGGTATTGATTTATGGATGCAGGGTTTTTCATAGTGAGATTTTGGCTCTTTTCCTTCAAAGGGCTGCAACTAGCATCAGGCGATGGGGTCCTCTGGTGCCATGGTGCTTTTAATGGCCTTTGCCTTTAGAAGCCAGTTAACTTCTGATTCAGAGAAAATGCTAAGTAGAGAGCTTCACCTCATTTCCCCTCGGACTCATGCAGCTGGTTTCTGATGGATTGAAACACCTGCCTCATTGTATCTTACGGTTCTTGAAAGTCTTTCTTTTTCTCTTGAAGACAGGGCACTGTAACACGTTGGTCCCCTCTCACTTCTCTGCGGAACATACGGATAAGAAGTTTTCTTGTCACAGTTTTGAAAATTCAAGGGAGAGTTAGCGTATTCCTGCAAACTTTCCCCTAAATTAAGAAATGAACAAACAGAGCAGTGGTGTGTTTTATGGTGTATATAAACTTTGGATTGCAACAAGTAATCCACTGACAGAATTGGCTAGATCGAAGGTTCTGAAGAGCTGATTTATGCAACATGAATCCAGGAATGGAAGCATGCATGGGTTTGGGTGGGGGATATCTGCCTTGGAGAAATCATGAAATAATGTAGGTGGAAGAACCAGCAAAAAATCTTCTCTTCCTCTGTTTTTTGTTTTAGCACAGAAGTCATTGAGTCCCAATGCCTTCCACCAATAGAAAAACCTCTTCAGTTCATAAGGGATCTGCTCTGTATTGAACCATGGAAATAAAACTTACCTAATTAATTCCTTTTTCCCCCTTTGTTTATTGCTTTTTCCTGAGTGGTCACAAGTTTATTGCATTTGAAGTCCTCTAAAAATGCAAACAAAACATCAGAATGTGAGCGGCAAAATGGAGTCAGAAACAAGAGCCGAGAAAGCAGAAAAGGGTGTTGATTATTATTAAATCCATGAAAAGGATTTTGGAAACAGGATGGTTAGTTCTGCCATTAGTAGTTGTACTGGCATGGTACAATTGATCTACTGATCTGTCCCCCAGATAGATTTACTTTTGTGTGCCAGCCCTGCACAATGCAGGAAGGTTATCCTCTAATCCAGGGGTGTCAAACTGCTGGCCCGCAGGACAGTTGCATCATGCAGAGGCTGCGCCCACCCCAGCTCTGACAATGCGAAAAAAAGTCACAATAAGTCACGACACAGCATGACGCGGCGAGTTTGACACCCGGGCTCTAATCATCTCCAAGGAAGCTGGAGATGCTGTTACTTCTTTCTTCTTTTAACCTTTTTCTTCTTGGGAAGAAGAAACATGCTTAAAACATTGGATTAAATGGGAGGAAATTTCCCTTTTCTCATTTCTACCCTATAATGCAGTTTTGGGGTTGATTGGAAATTACCAAAATGACTGACAGAGAGGATCTGTTTTTCCACTTTGAAACATTATTTCATGAGCAGGAGTTAAGTATAATGTACTATTTCATATGTCATGAAAGGAGTTAGTTGATCCAAGAAGCTGACCAGGGCAAGATGGGGTATGTCTATATCTAAAACGCTCTGCACTAGGTAATTGTGTCTTCTTTTGTGTGCGTGAGTTAGTGCACCTTCCACACCCAGTGACTCAGTTCTAGTTTAATCATGTAAGCGAGAAACTCAGGATTGAAGCAAGCTTCTCGCAATTCATGAGCAACCAGGAACTGTGTTCTTTTGTGCTCTTCTTATGCTGATAGGAGGCAGACATATCAATTTTCATTTCCTTCTCTTTTTTTGTTCCTGTTGGGGTCCACCACTTCTATGCTGGAGCTTGTTTAGCACCAGAAAAGTAAAAAAAGAAAAGAAAATCAAGTGACTAGGCATGATAGAAGCCTTGTCACTTTTTTGTGCATATGAAAGAGCCATGATGGTGCAGTGTTCAGAATGCAGCATTGAGGCTAACTCTGCGGACTGCCAGCAGTTCAGTCCTGACTGGCTCAAGTTTGACTCAGTCTCCCAGCCTTCTGCTGTAAGTTAAATGAGGATTCAGATTGTTGGCAACAATATGCTGACTCTGTAAAACACTTAGAGAGGGCTGTAAAGCAGTATGAAGAGTTTAAGTGCTGTTGCTATATCATACATGCGATGCTATTACAAATTTATAGGCTATTACAAATTTATAGGCCAGCTTTGAGGCCAACGATCTTAATTATTTTGACTCTCCATATATGCCCATTTTTGCACCCTGGCAAACAGCTCTCCAAAACTGGCCTTGCCACAAGCCTAACCCTAACCCTTTTGAATTCTCACTTGGGAAATATTAATTGTTCCAAGTTTGCATTTCTTTATCTTGAGTTCTATCGGACCTGGTGCATATATTAGAAGCGTAACTTGTCATGTATAAACCATCCTTTGCAGTAAAACATATTCATGCATTCATGGAGACAGATATAAAGGTAAAATAAAGGCCAGCAATATGACAGGCAGGGGACTATTTATTGTCTAGAGATAATTAGGAGAAGACATTGACCATCTTTTGAACAAATCCCCATAATATTCTTTGTGATGTACTTCTTGCTTGAAAGCAATATTTGTATTCTTTACATGTTTTGCTTCTATTAATTTCAGATTACCTTTACCTTCAGATTACCTTTAGCTTCTTTCTTTTTCTGTGGTAAGATTATGCTAATCACATCCAGTTCAACCAGTTAAAGCAACCGGGATATCAGTTTAAGAAAAATCAAAACACACAGATGTGAAGGATCCTTTGGTTAAACCTGGAGTGCATTTTAAATAGATGCATCTTGAGGGGTCCTTGGTGTTCTCTGTGCTTGTTTGTTTTCTTGCAGACGTTTCATTACCCTAACTAGGTAACATCATCATTGCTAGTAAGGAATGCTATTTGCTGTCAGTTTATATTCTGGTATTTTGTCTGTCTGGGTGGGTGGGGGCAGTCTTAGAAATTCTTTGGTTGGGCTAATGGCTCTTTGGCAGTTTCTTGACTGGGGTATCTGATGTTGACCATGGAGTTAATCTATGCCAGACATGTCAAATAGAAGGCCTGTGGGCTGGATGTGGCCTGATATATGGTTCCATCCGGCCCGGGGACCTGCTCTGGAAAGAGCGAAGGACTGGTCCACCACACCTCGGCCCAGCCCAGGCTGACTGAGCACTGATCTACAACCTGGTTGCATCCATCAAAGCCAGAATGCACTCAGCCTTAAATCCACAGGGCAACCCCACCCCATCCCCTGGGTGCACGCGCAAGTAGAATCTGGCATCCCTGCTGGCTGTCTTGCCCTGCAGGCTGACTTCAGCCAGGATGCTGGCACTGGCCATATCCTGTGGGCACACCTGGGGGGCAGGACAGAGGCGGTGGGGCAGCTCCTTGCTGGTTCCAGTAGATCATAGGCTGTGCATATTCTGGCTTTGATGGACACAATCAGGTTGTAGATTAGTGCCACCACCCCCAGCACCTCCAGCCTTGCAGCCACGAGGCATCCCTTTCAATGGGATCACCCCTGCCTGCCCACGTGGTATAGGAACAGCCTGCAGCAGCATATTAGTGCTGGCAATCTCTCCCGCCCAATCTCCCCTTCCTGAGTGCAGGGGAAGGAAAGAGATGAGAAGGCAAAGGAAGGAATGGAGGGTGGGAGGGAGGGAGGAAGGGAGGGAAAAAGGAAGGAAGGAAGGAACAGAGGAAGGAACGGGAAAAAAGGAACGGAGGGTGAGAGGAAGGAAGGAAGGAACGGAGGGGGGAAGGAAGGGAGAGTGGGAGGGAGGGAAAAAGGGAGGGAGGAAGGAAGGAACAGGAAGGAAGAAAGGAACAGAGGAAGGGAGGGAGGAAGGAAGGAAGAGAGGGAGGAAGGAATGAAGGGTGGGAGGGAGGAAGGAAGGAACAGAGAAAGAAAGGGAAGATGGGAGGGACCATGTTCCGGCACTTGCCCTGGTCCCATCCTCCTCCACTGGAGACCCTCAGATCTGCCCCAGTCCTGCCCAGGCACCCCTGAAGCGAGTGATGTTGAGCTGGCCAAGCCCACCCAGTAGACCATGCCCACCCCAGCTACACCCATCCAGTAGGCCACACCCATCCCAGCCCCCCCTCCCCCCAAGGGCAACCACAATGCTGATGTGGCCCTCAATGAAACTGAGTTTGACACCCCTGATCTATGCCGATCTGAGTGCTAATTAGTGGTGGGGAGGACTGGAGTCTTTTTCTCTTTTGGACTGGTTGATTGTCTCTTTTGCATAGCCTATAGATGTTATTAATATCTATGTGTCTCTTGATGGCTGATTTGTCAGAGTGCCAGGCTTTTAGAAATTCCCTGGCGCTTTTGGATTTGGCCTGGTCTAGGATTGTCACATTTTCCCAATTGAAACTATGATTAAATCTATATGCCTCTTGTTTAATACATCATGCTAAATCAAAATAGACCTGGTATCTCAAACAGTAGGATTATCAGGCAAACCTATATATTACATGGATACATGGCCAAACTTCACAAATCTCACGAGATCTTGAATATCTTACTCCTGAAATTTGTGAGTCAAGCATTGATATCATTGTGAGATGAAGAAAGGAAGACAAGTGACAAAATGTGCCTAGTCATTAACCCTGTGACTTTCCTACGTGCCTTTCATATTGGCACGCAATTACATACACTATGCAGTGTTTCTCAACCTTAGCCACTTTAAGGTAGGTGGACTTCATCTCGAAGAAGTCCATGCATCTTAACATTGCTGAGGTTGAGAAACACTGGTGTATAGCATTGACAGTGTTTGTTTCATGACCTCACAAGGCATGCCAGGGAATGTTCATGTGATTGCGATTAGCAGTAGGCATTGATGAACGAATCTCTTGAGTTTGGGTGATCTTGCAAGATTAGTACTTTTTTTCTCCTATCAAGATGTGTCACAGGCACCGCAGTGCTTTGCTACTTTCTTCATTAAAAAAGAGAAGAAAGTATTGGGAAAACAAGAGAAGCATCAGATGCTGATACCATTATGAAATTTATTATTTACTAGGCAACTTGTGCCCCATCATTTGAGTCATCATTTCAGAGAGATTTCCTTACCTAAAGAGAAAAACAGAGTGACCAAGGGAGGGCAAAAATGCAGTTAGAGCAGGACTGACTTCCAATTTTTCCCCTGCCAACTTCCCTATTCAGTTTCCTTGTGAGAGTCTGGCAGAAAGTATCCCCTTCCTTTCCCTTCCCATCTCATCCCATCCAATCCTACAGGTAAATGGCTGCTGCTGGGTGAGGAGGGGATTGAGGATTTGCAAGATTGGCTAGGAAGCTATTGTGAAATGTCGAAAATGAAGATTATGTTGACTGCAGCAGTAACCTGTCAGTTCAGCAGCAGCCGGTAGCACTGAAGCAGTCAAAGCTTCCCAAATTTCATTCCCTTGGCAGTCAGAGGTACTAAATATTGGACATACTGTATTCTACAAGTTAGCTCATACGAGGTCCCTTGGTTCAAAAAACTGTTGCCCAGGGGTGCACCCTTTTAGCAGTTAAAGCTCATAATAACGAAGTTTTAATAGCATGTACATTATCCGCTTTGCATACGTTTTGAGGTTTTGACACATACGCAGTGCAAAGTAGATAAGCAGACAGAAATCACCTTGGTCTCCTACATCTTTTTTTTAATCCCTTTTCTGAGTGATATTCTCAGAAGGCAATGTTGGGAAGGACGTATGGGATCATCTAGTTCATCCTCCTGAATGTGGAAAGGCAACCTGCCTGGAGAAACTGACAATTACTTGAATTCACTCCTCTCTCTCTCTCCCTTTCCCTCTCCCTCCCCCTCCCTCCCCCCTCTCTCTCTCACACACATACACATCTGCCAGAAAAAGCTCTATCGCTTATGTTCTGGATTAAACACATCCTGAGCTTCCCAGTGCAGACACAGACACAACTTGAGGAGGAAGTATAAGCTGATTCACATGCAAATTTATACACATATACACAAAGGCAACACACACATATTGACTGGTGCGCTCCATCGGAGCCTTCACTTCTATTGGGATGGAGCACTCCGCATCGGTGTTTTTCTTCGCTGCTTGTTCATAGATCTTCAGCTTTGCTAAAGCAGCCGCTCGTTCCTTTTCTATTTGCAGAATTTTCATTTGGGCTTCTTCCTCTGCTTGGCGGATTTTTCTCTGGGCTTCCATCTCTGCTTCCTGTTTGTACTTGTACTTTCTTTGCTTCTAGGTGTGCACGTGCCTCTAGTAGCTTGTGATATATCGTTGAAGACCTGGAATGAGAGGATCTAGCAGGGTGTACTGTGTGTCTACTTGATGTGGACCTATGAGATCTGATCTCTTGCAGGTCAGCAATACGGTTTACTGTGTGTCTACTTGATGTGGACCTATGAGATCTGGTCTCTTGCAGGTCAGCAATACGGTTTACTGTGTGTCTACTTGATGTGGACCTATGAGATCTGGTCTCTTGCAGGTCAACAATACGGTTTTTTGCCTTATACTTTGCCCCTTGCACCAGGAGATCTCTTTGCTGGTTCAGATCCTCAATTTTAATTAATTCTGTTGAGGAATCGTCTACATTAGAGTCCTTCAAAAAACCTATGTATTTTGTAGACAGCCACTGGTAACGTTCATAAGCTGCATATAAGCGATCTATAGAGTCTCTTAATACAGCAGGATTACCATCAGTGTTGAGCAAAATTCTCATGGCGTTTGCAGTTCTGTCCCATAGCTCTGACAGATTACTGGAAAATTCATCTTTCTTTGCCTCATAAATTTCTATGAGTTTCTGGGTTGGTTTTATTGTACGTTTGGGTCTTCCAACTACTTGATGCAATTCAGGGTTGTCTGACTGAACCAGTTCTTCAAAATCAATGAGACATTACGCCATGGCTAAGACAGATACGGAAATTTTCTAGATATTTTCTGATTAAATTCGGTGAACTTGCTCTTTGACCACCAGGCGGCGCCTTCTGTGTGGTCAGAGACTTCAGGGAAGTTCACCTGTTGGCCACTAGGGGCACCTTCTGCGTAGTTAGGGACTTCAAGAAAGTTCACCCTTTGACCACTAGGGGGCACTCTACATGTGCCTGAGGACAAGCCTTTTAATTGTTGAGCAGCCACTGGGTGCTGCTTGTGTAGGTGAGTACTTCAACGAACTTCACCTCTTGACCACTAGGGTCGCTGTTTGGATGCAAGACTGTTATTGTCTCTAGCTTGAGTTGGAACATAAAGTGAAGCAACTGTTCTTCCTTATGACCACAAGTTGTGAGCCGGTTTGAAACCCTTGGAGGAACTCTCTCTCTGTGTTAAGAACTAAACTGTAGGCTGTAACTTTGTCACTGACGGAGGTTAATTGCTCCCTCGTTTCTTTGTGTAAGCTAGTGGGGCTGGGGGCACTCTACACGTGCCTGAGGACAAGCCTTTTAATTGCTGAGCAGCCACTGGAATGCTGCTTGTGTAGGTGAGTACTTCAATGAACTTCACCTCTTGACCACTAGAGGTCGCTGTTTGGATGCAAGCCTGGTATCTTCCCTAACTTAAGTTGGAACATAAAGTGAAGCAACTGTTCTTCCTTATGACCACAAGTTGTGAGCCGGTTTGAAACCCTTGGAGGAACTCTCTCTCCGTGTTAAGAGCTAAACCGTAGGCTGTAACTTTGTCACTGATGGAGGTTAATTGCTCCCTCATTCCTTTGTTTAAGCTAGTGGGCTGGGTAGGATTGCTTTGCTTTGCTGAATGATCTCCCTTTTGGAGATTCAAAACACCTATTTTAGGATTTTAGATCATTTGCCTATCATATAAAAATGCTTGCATAGCTTGCTATAAGTGTGAATCAAAGTCTCTCTCTGTATACAAGCTTTCAGATGCGTTTCAAATTCGCAGACAGTTTAAGCATTTCAGTTTGGCCATCAGGAGTCGCTGCCTGTTACTAGGCAAATAATTGCTTAATGGCTCTTTTATTGTTGTTGCTCAGCAATCTTTATTGCAAAAGAGAGAGAAAAAAAATTGCTAACTGGCAAACTTTTTTGTTGGAGCTCAACTTTAAAAAACAATGGCTAATAGCACAGGATGATCTCTGTAGAAATGCTTGCATGGCTAGTCATAGATTTCATTTGCAACTGGCAAATTTTTTTGTTTGAGCAAAAATTCAACTCTAAAGACAATGGCTATCAATGAATGCTTTTCTCTGCATAACATCCAAGCTTACAAGCTGTTGCACAGCTCGCATTCCTAAGGTGGGGTGAACCACCAAGAGCTGGTTACCAGGACAACAAATTGTTTTATTGTCTATCCTTATGGCCACTTAATAGCTTAGCCAGAGAGGAAGAGTTCATTTTCAAAGGTAAATCTCTGAAACTTCTAGAGAAAAACTATTTGAAAGGGCAGGCAGGAAATTTCTTTAAACTTTCTTTTGGTTTCACAAACTTGAAGGTTGCAAACAAACAGTCATTCTAAATTGCAGGCAAGAACTGGCAGAGAGGCAATGATGTTTACTAGCCTTTTCAAACAAGAGTTCACGGAATGTTATCTCCAAATCCTTTGTTACCTCTGCCTTGCTCAAAAACAACATGCACATGAAGGATGCAGAGAGAAGGAATTCAGATTGCATTTCCTGACTGTTTAAACTTGATTGTAGAAACGTTAGACTTTAAATTGCAGATTTTAGAAATTAAAACACATTTTCTAACTGAATTTTAAACTTGATTGAGGTAAACACATGCAGCCAGTAAGAATAATTGTTATCCTTGACTTCTTACTTGTAGACAACACACACAATGCAGCCAGTAAAAATGATCACTGATATTTCACTTAAGCTTTTGCAGATAACATGCATACACAGTGGATTGCAGGCAGTAAAAATTAATAACTGTCTTTCGACTGTTCTGTTACAGGCAGTTGTATTGCGAATATAATTCCTTGTTAAGACACGTTGGTCTGTTTAAGCGAATTTAGTCACATTTAATGGCCCTTTCCAGACAGTGAACTCATAAAGCACCTGGTTCATCTGAAATACCTTTATTTTGCATATAGAAGGTGGTTACAGCAGAGAAGGTGTGGTCAGGTGAATCTGGACGGAGCTTTAAGGTCGAAAGATAGTAACAGGATTACTGTCTGCATGGCTTGTGTTCAGATGTTACAATGGAGGATGGAACACAAGGGAGCAAGGAGAAGGAGGAAGTCCAACCCAGAAGGGGTGGATCCTAGTGCAGCATCATGAGCAGGATAGGAAATACATCACAAAGGGGAAGGCACTGGTAGACCCAATTAGCATATTGGTAATTTCCCAAGAACAGCCACGTGGTGGCAGCACAATAGATGAGGGGATCTACCAGAGAAGAAATATTTGTTTAAATAAGTGGATTATGCATTATAGAAACTAATTGTTAATGATTTCTCCTTACAAATGTAAATCCAGCAATCACACTGTTAACCAACTATTATGTGATCCATGTTTTAAAAAATCAATAAAAGATTTAAATAATAAAAAATAACATATATCAATCCCTAGAGGTTTTCTCATGTAACCAGGTATTGGTGGTTTCCCTGCATGCCAACAAGGTTGGTGTTGGTTTGATGTTGGATGATACACCGTTAAAAATGCACATTTGTTAATCTGCATTTTAAATTGGACAAGAAAGCTAATCAAGAACCAACGTAGCTTCCATAACAAAGTTCAGTCTAGTCGTTTTTCCCCATTATCAATCAGGTAGCCAAACTTTCGCTGCTTTTACTATGTTATAAACTTAGTTGAAATAATGCTTTTGATCTTTGCAAAATATAAATTTCTCCATGCCATTTAAATACATTGGGTTCTTCAACGCTTCCATTTCCTTGATCCTAAGAAAAAAAAAGAAGGATATTGTTAAAGTTAAGGAATTAAAAATAAATATAAATGTTTGAACAAATAGGATAAACATAGGTACACCACTGTTTTTGCAAAGCAGATTTGCTAAATAAAAAGAAGAGTAACTGCTTTGCTCTGCTACAATAGGCTGGTTAGGACAGAATCAGGAATTGGATAATTCTGTGGCGGGCTCTTGTCCAATAAACCTGGTACCAGCCTTACTGTGGAGAATCAGGGAGATAATTTTGAAGAACTAGGCAAGGACTGCTATATAAGGAAAAGGGGTTGAAGCATTCCTTAAATCTGGGAAATAAGATAATGTCAGAAAAAAGTCAGACTGGCTCCTCCCTGAATCTTTGGGATAGAAGAGGGAGAGGAGATAAATAGAATGAGGATATTTGGAGCTGGCTGTGTAACACCTTAAGGTGATGGTGCAGCCACCAAGTTTTTGGTTTATGATTTTATAGTTATTGGATTTTATTGTTGTTGTGAGCTACTGAGAGTTTAAGAGGGGTGTCCATACAAATCTTTTAAATGAATAGAATTGGAAAGTCTATGTCCATTAGGGTTTGAAAATGCCAGGAGTCATTTTAAACAACAGTCTTGAACATTGGGCCCTATCTAACAAAATAAAATTCAATGTAGAGAAAAGTAAGGTTTTACATTTAGGCAAGAAAAACCAAATGTATAAATATAGAATACATGGAATTGCTCAATAGCAGTAACTGTGAGAGGGATATTGGAGTCCTAGCGGACAATCACTTAAATATGAGCCAGGAGTCTGCAGTGACAGCCAAAAAAGCCAATGCAATCCTAGGCCGCACTACTAGAGGAATAGAATCAAGATCATGTGAAGTATTAGTATCGCTTTATAAAGCCTTACTAAGGAACATCAGATGGATACTAATCAAGGAGGGAAGCAACCTAGAATTGAGGAGAAATTTCCTAATGATGAGAACAATTAACCAGTGGAATGGCTTCCCTTCAGAAGTTGTGGGTGCTCCATCACTGGAAGCTTTTAAGAAGAGACTGGACAACTAGAGGACTGAAGTGGCTGGCACTGACATTAAAACACACTGATGGTATCATGCAATCTCACGTGATCTCCTTGTGTTGAGTGCTGTAATAGGCATGGAAATGAGGGGACTCCAGAAGTTGCTGCTTTGTTGCATGGTGAGGAATGTTGAGAGTTACAGTTCAGCAATGCCACTAGGGCCAGATTTTGTGTATACTTGGGGTATGAAATTCTGGATTTTCATAAACTCCCACTTCTGAGCCAAATAAGATATTCTCTGATACTAAATCAGAGATATTTGTTCATCTGGTCCACCAATGTCTTCTATTTTCCCAACAGTTAGAACAATTAACCAGTGGAACAACCTGCCTCCAGAAGCTGTGAGTGCTCCAACACTGGAGGTTTTTGAGAAGAAATTGGACAACGATTTGACTGAAATGGTATAGGGCTTCCTGCTTGAGCAGGGGTTGGACTAGAAGACCTTCAAAGTCACTTTCAACTCTGTTATTCTGTTCCTTGGAGAAACAAGAGTTTCCTAATACTTCCAGCTGCCACCTCAAAGCTGATACCAAAAGAAGAAATGGGGCACCTCTGTTGTGAGACGAGAAATCTCTTTTTTCCCCCTCAACTGTCACTAAGCTGATAATGGCCATCTCATCACAGTATCTGAATTGGAACTTGCAATATAAAAATGGTTTGCCAAGTAGTTCTTTGCTTCTCTCCCCATCTCTTATCCCTCTGTGCCTTTTTGATTGTAAGGCAGAGGAGGGATAAATTATATTTATAATTCTCTTCAGTTTCTTCCTAGTTTTCACCCATTGTGATATGGCAAAAACTAAATTCAATGACAAAGCCAACCAATATATGTCCAGTATAATGAGTGGCTAAATTGTTGGACCTCGACTGGGGATGTCTAAGTTCAAGTCCCCTTTCATCCAAAGATCTCAGTGGAGGGTTTCAGTCTGTTTACTTTCTCTTAGTCCTAATTAGCTTGCAACAGTATCGTATTTTTCCGTCTATAAAACGCACTCTTGTATAAGATGCTCTGGCATGCGAGTTTCTCTGTGCCAATCAGCTGTTTGGCAGAGCACCGAACAGCTGAGCTGGTGAATCAGGAAATTTGGCCAGCTGAAGATCTTGCCCCCTCCCCCTCCCATTAGTGGCAAGCCCACAGGGGCTTGACACCTGCACCAGGCGGCATGGCAACCCACACAGGCAAGCCTTGGGCTGCAGAGGTTACCATTATTTTTCCGTGTATAAGATGCTGCACTTGTACTGTATAAGATGCACCTGATTTTTGAACAGGGTGTTTGCAGGAAAATATAGCATCTTATACATGGAAAAATATGGTATTTTGGAGAGAAAATAAGGCTAGGGGAAACTTCTGCCTGTAAGCCATCTTGAGCTCCAAGAAAAAAGAGGCTATAAAAACATTTGTTGTGTACTAGTTAATGTCACTTCTAGCCAACAATGGCAACTGTAGAAAGTGAGTACAGCCAAAGGTTGGAGACTGATTAAAACACACTTCACCATAAGAACTAGAAACTTCAGGCTGAACTTACCATACAATCTCTGAATTCTTTCTCTGTCATTACTTGGGAGACGGAAGAAGTGTGGGTTTGTGTAAGTATACGTTGGGTACATCAAAGAGCCAATGACATTAGAATGGCTAAGTCCTAAGGAATGACCAAATTCATGTGCAGCAACAAGGAACAGGTTGGTCACTAAAACAAAAAGAAGAAAAACGAGTCAATTAGTAGAAACTAATATATGGCCTCCTATATCCCAAGGCTATCCTTAATGCCTTTTCAGGGCTAGAACTCTGTTTGACTCTCAAGACAGGGAACAGGATGAAAATAAGATTGGGTTTAATCTAAGTATAATATAAAATGTGATTTTCCTTGTTATAGAAACATTGCAATTCAGGGGCAAATGTTTGAGCAGTCTTCAGGTATTGCCTGGTTGCTAAGTTGTGATTGATTATTCTTTCTTTATCACACTATCGGTCTTGGCAGTAACTTTTATTATAACATAGATGAGCAATAAGCTCTAATAGTTAATGTAACCTACCTCTGTCGTACTCTGACCATATCTCTGCTTCATCAAAATGTGCATCTCCCCCAATTCCTGGTCCAGGATAGTAAGCGTGAGCCAAAACATTTCCTTGGCCGTCAAAAGGGTAATTATCACCATGTTCTAAAATTTGAAATGTAACATATAAGCAGTGCTGGGATTCAGCCAGTTCACACCACTTTGGCAGAACCAGTAGCTAATTATTTGTTGCCCAGGCCCAGAATGGACGTCCGGAAGTGGCACCCAGACAGAGAACCGGTTGTTCACATATTTGAATCCCACCACTAAATATTAGCTGTCAATGAATAAGATGTTAGGTTAGGAGCATTATGCTGCCATTTTCAACACCCTTAGGTAGTCCTAACCCCTTTTTTGTGATTTTTGCTATCCATATAATCATGCATTATGAATATGGGCCAGGGGTGACAGTGAGGCAGTGATAACCCCTGGCTTAGGTACAAGATTTACTGAGCTTTAATGATGTTGCCAAAGCGTCTCTCAAGGTGTGAGTGATGGCTCCAGAGGGAGAGATAGGAAGACTGGAATGGCAACCAAACCACAGGTAGTCCTCGACTTACAACAGTTCATTTAGTAACCGTTTGAAGTTACAATGGCACTGAGAACGTGACTTATGACCATTTATGAGCACTTATGACCATTGCAGCATCCCCATGCTCACATGATTTACATTTGTATGCTTGGCAACTGGTTCATACTTCTGTCGGTCGCAGTGTCCCAGGCTCATGTGACTCTTTTTTTGCAAACGTCTGACAAACAAGGTCAATGGGGAAGCCAGATTCACTTAATAACCGTGTTACCAACTTAACAACTGCAGTGATTCACTTAACAAAGTTGGCAAGAAAGATTGTAAAATGGGACAAGATTCACTTCATGAATGTCTCACTTAGCAACATAAATTCTGGGCTGAATTGTGATCGTAAGTTCGAGGACTATCTGTAATTGCTTGGGAATCTTTTCAAAGCTGCTTATTTGTGAATGAATGCAATTTTTAAAGAGAACCATACCTCTAATTTATATTAACTGAGAGGTATTCCTTGATTAAAGATTTTTCATTTTTTCCCATGTTTGTTGTTTAAGCAGGAAAGACATAAAGAAAGGAAGACCGATCATGAATTCTTAGGAAAACCATATTCAGATGCAAGGATCCAAATAGATGGCAGCAAAGACCTACACAAATGGTAACTCTCTGCTTCTACCTAGTGGTCATCTGAATATTTACAACCAAGCTATGATACGTCTGTGGAGATTCTCAACCATCCAAGTCATGGTTATCCACAAAGTGCTTTTCAAAAAGCAACTGGCTTTTCTTTTTTTCCCCTTGAAAATATTTCACTTCTCATCCAAGAAGCTTCTTCAGTTCTAACTGAATGGTAGGGAATGAAAGGGTTTACATTCTTTGCAGTTTTTTTTTACATCATCTTGGCAATCTTTCTGTGAACCCATTCCAGTTAGCAATAGCAATAGGATTTAGGCTTCTATACCATCCCATAGTGCTTGAGAGAACTCTCTGGGTGGTTTACAGTGTAAGAATTATTTGCATATTGCTCACAACAATCTGGGTGGTCATTTTACCAAACTCAGAAGGATAGAAAACTGAGTTAACCTTGAGCCCCGTCAGGATCGAACTCAGGTTGTTGGCAGAGTTAGCCTGCAATGTTGCATTTTATCCACTGCACCACCAGGGCTCCTCAGTTATCTGAAATTTTTAAAAAACAAAGTCTACAGCTGGATGAGCATTTGAGATGGAGTCTGACCAATACAGATTAGAGTAGAACTACTATTTCCCATGAAATGAATGATTTAAATGATCTAAATGATTTCAATTTAAGCACCAGCCCTTCTAGGGAGGGTTTTACTCCAGTCAACCTTGACTTTTCGACTGTGATCAGTGAAAGCAGAGAGAATGTAAATAATGCTTCAGAAAGGGGTAGGAATCGTGTGAAAAATGCAAACTTGAGAGCTAGTTAATAAAAACAGGCAGCCTTACCACCATATGCAAACAATATTTCAATGTCAGCAGGTCTGAAAACTTTCTGGAAACTCAGTGGAGTCACATCACTCCAAACGCGGAATGCCTTTGCTATAGCTGCATCTACCTTCCATCTTGGCAAATCCGGAGTATAATTCTTAATCCTTTAATCAATAGAAGAATTACAAAATATTACTATGTAAGAAATAATGTAATTGGTAAATTCTTTTTATAAAGAATTTATGGCCTGATGGCCTGATGGGATGGGGTTGGGTTTTATTAATGTGTTTTAACTTATTTTAATGTGTTTTAACTTATTGTAAGAGTTGTGGGCATTTTGTTTAATCTCTTGTAATTTTTCTATTTTGTCTTTTAACATATACTGCCCTGTTCACTGCCCTGAGTCCTTCGGGAGAAGGGCGGTATACAAATAAAATTAATAAAATAAAAATAAAATAATAAAAAACTGCTAAAGATGTAATTAACCTGTATGTGAGCAGTCTTTTATTCCAGGTTCCTGTTGCAGCTTTATGCACTTCTGAAACATCTGAGATTCCACATCGGGGCAGTTTCATTACGTTTATGGTTTCTTTATCCATTTTCCCAGTGACCTTCAAATGGAAGAATTCCTGCATTTGTCTGAGTCGCTCTTCCAGACTGCTGCCATCTTTATGGTATGTTGGGAAGTATTTGTCAAGATAAACCTACATCATGAAAGAAGAAAATCACTAATGTTTAATGGATCTTTTGTACCGGGCTATTTTTCTGAATGCACAGGAAGCAATGTTTAGTCCACAGGTCCCCAAACCTTTGGGCACCAGGGACCGGTTTCATGGAGAGAGGTTTTTCCACAGACTGGAAGGTGTGTGGTTTTGTGTGTTATACCTGCATCCTGTGGATGGGGCTTTGCTTGTTTGTGCAGACCGGTTATTGGTATGCCGCAGCCTGGTACTGGTCCACGGACCAGGGGTTGAGGATCCCTGGTTTAGTTCATATGGTGTGCAGGTAGTCCTTGACTTACAACAATTAATTTACAAAAGTTACAACAGCATTGGAAAAAAGGGAGTTGTGAATGTTTTTCATGCTTTTGATCATTGCAGCATCCCCATTGGTCATGTGATCAAAAATGGATGCTTGGCAACTGGCATGTATTTATGACGGTTGCAGTGTCCCGAGGTCATGTGATCACCATTTGTGACCTTGTGACAAGCAAAGTCAATGAGGAGGCCAGATTCACTTAACAACTGTGTTACTAACTTAACAACTGCAGTGATTCACTTAACAACTGTAGCAAGAAAGGTTGTAAAATGGGAAAAACCTAACAAATGACTTGCTTAGCAATGGACATTTTGGGCTCAGTTGTGGTCATAAGTCAAGGACTTCCTGTACTTATATTGCTGTCCATGTTTATGAAGTCCTGCCTTAAGACTGATTTAGAGTTTCCCACAATTGCTTGTAGGCATCACTGCACGCCTACACGCCTACACTGCAAAGGGGCCGAGGGGTAAGCAAAGGTTGTAGAGGGCTGCAGACAAGTCAACATTCACACCTCCCAAATCCCAATGGTGCATTGTGCAGAGATGCATGTCCTGCATTCTGATTGGTTGATCCAACTTCCTTTTGCTGTTTGAATGTCCCCTAGCCAGAAAGTTACATTTGAAGAAATGTAAATGGAACAACTAGGTAACCATCCCTGAACAACAGACACGTACATTACCTGATCCGCAGCGCCGGAGACGTCTGCTTGATCCTTTAGGCATGAAGCCAGCTTGGAGATGTATGTATATACTGTATGCATGTATGTATGTATGTATGTATGTATATATGTATGTATGTATGTATGTATATATATATATATATATATATATATATATATATATATATATATATATATATATATATATATGCAAATTATTCAAATTGCTAATAAAGAATTTGGGAGGCTAAGATGATCATTTCGAACTCTTTATGTTCTCATCAGTTAGTCATACCCTTTATCTGAGATTCGAACCCGGGCTGATTATATATCAGGCAGTGTTTTAACCTCCTGAGCCACGGGTTCCTTCTCTCTTATATTAGCTGGAAGGCAAGGCAAATGTATGTTTAAGTATTTGTCAAGGCTTTTTGAATGGACCTTGCTATATATATATATATATATATATATATATATATATATATATATATATATATATATATATATATATATATATATATATACACAGTATAATATATATATACTGTATATATATGTAAAATTTTTTGGGATTGCTAACAAAGAATTAAAGGGAGACTGATATGCATTTCAAACTTATTTGTTCTCATCAGTCAGCCATACCCTTCTGAGATTCGATTCTTTGTTAGCAATCCAAAAAATTTACACAAATATGAGTTGTCAGTGCTGTGACTATATATATATAGTATTTGTTAAGTATTTAGAATACCTTGCTAGGCCCCAAACACGGGGCAAATCTTATTACCTGTTTCAGCCTAACCCAAGGCCATCAACAGGCTGTAGTCACAACAGTAACAGCTCATATTTGTGTAAATTTAATTCTTTGGTAGCCATCCAAAAAGTTTACACACACACACACAGAGTACCCATCCATCTATCCATCCATCTATCCATGCCCCAAGCTGGCTTTGTATTTCATTATTGTCTTCTCTCCTGGGTTTATAGAGAATCATTCAAACAAAGCTACTCACTTACTATGAGGTTAATCAACTATTCCACAGTATTTTTGAGATTTTTGTCATTCATCTTTGCTCTTTTTCAAATTCTAGCCTTTTAAAAATTCTTTTCATGCCATGTTTCCTCATGGGGAAATGAAAGCAGCATCCATCAGTCATTAATTGGCCAGAAAATTATAGTGGCATAAAACTCGCTATCCCCATTTGCACTCTCTATCCTGCTACAGACTTGATATTAATAAATGTTGCTGTATTTATATACTATGTACATTATATTGTACAGAAATTGGTGATTTGCCACCATTTTCATCCTTTCCCACCAAACATTGCCAGTCAGTTTTCATTTACATTGGTGGCTATCCTGTAAAGCAAGAACCAAACTTTAATGAATATAGCCAGGGAAGAGGCAATATAATTATCTAATTAAGGATGCCAATTGGGTAATTAATAGACCAGATACATCGTGTGAGATGAGTGCCTATATAAATTTGAAAAATAAATGAATAAAAATTATGGAAGCCTGTGATAGAATTCATTCAACAACTAAAAGTTAGACCACTCCATCTTTGACATTTCTTCCAGGTTGAGAGTTCTAGTTATATGGCCCATTACCATGAGAAGCTAAGTAGAAGGTTCTATTTTTAATGGAATTCAACTGCCCTTCTTTACTCCTACTAAACTTGCCAATTTCTTAAATCACAGATTTATTTATTTATTTTGCTTTTGACACCATAAGCCAGGGGTCTTCAAACTTGGCCCTTTTATGACTTGTGGACTTCAACTCCCAGAATTCCTCAGCCAGGCATGCTGGCTGAGGAATTCTGGGAGTTGAAGTCCACAAGTCATAAAAGGGCCAAGTTTGAAGACTCCTGCCATAAGCGATGGTCAGTAGAAAGAAAAAAAGACGTGCGACTTCATAAAAATAACTTCTCTTTCTCTCTCTGTACCTCTCTCACTGTTTTTGAAAATGCTCATGTTAAGTTGAAATGACTATCATAAACATACTTTCTAAACACCAATGGAAAGAAGTTAAACAATTACAAGAGTCAGATCAGGATGGAAATGCTTCATTAGGAAAGCTTGGGATAAGTCAGCACATGGATGGAATGCCACCATGGAAAACCACACTCGTAAACCTGATAGCATGATGGGGTAAAAAAGAGGCAGTGTTATAGACGCAGCAATAACACACTATGAATGCACAATAAAGATTTGTATTAACCTAAGTAAATAATTAATTTTAAAATAGTAAAATTTAGGCTAGCAGCAGATCTATAGAAGATATGAAGTTTTGATGGAACTTACTTGTAGAAATTTTATGTCTTCAACACTTGGTCCAACTTTAGCACCAGGATCTATTGGGACAGCAAATAAAGAAGGCAGAAAAACTGTGGCACAGATCAGGATGTACTTCATAATGACCGTAGTTGCAAAGTTGGTGCTAAAGGAGAAGACTTTGGATCTGGGATGCCTGCCACCCAAGGACCACATACTGTATTTATAGAGGACCAATAGGTTTTACCGCTAGTTCCCTAGTGACTCATTCTATTGTACTGTCTGTGGTTTTGTGAATTTATGTAATGTTTTAAACAGCTTATGTAATATTTTAAATAATTTTACAATAGGTGAAACACCCCCCCCACACACACACTAATGTCAGTCCTACACAGGAAGCCATCTACACCATTCTTGTATTACTGTCCTTTATGGCACTAAAAATACAGAAAAACTGACTTCCTTAAATTGAGCTAGAGATATTTCTTTATTAGGAAGAATGTGTGAACTTTACTCAATAAAAATGCATTGAGCTCTCTCAGCCCAACCTCTTTCACAAGATAATTGTGGTGGTGGTGGGAACGCAAGATAGGAACATTCAAGAAATGTTGCCAGGAAAAGGATGGGGCTGAAGTCACAAATAGAGCTGGGCTGCAACAATTTGGATGATCACAAGATGGCAGCCATAAAAATTAAGATTTGATAGTCATAGGGAAAAATATTTCTTAGGTGTAGGACTCAAGTTAGTGTGAGATAAAGAAACTGGTCTGGAACAAGAGCCCTGTTGGTTGGCCTACAGTGACATTCTACTTTGTTATCTATAAACAAAGAAAATATTGCAAAGATAAATAATTTAATAGGATTATTCAGTTTCACTTTTTCTCACATTCAATTCTTTAAAACATATCTGTCACCTCTACTACTGAGGTATTATTTCATGGTTAAGCAGCTTAAAACTGCTGGAAAATAAAAATGAACCCTTTAATTGAATGAAATAAAAACAAATAAAATTATTGTTTTGTCATTTTTCACTGACCTCCCTGATTAAAGCTGTTCCAAGCATACAGAATTTTTTTCCTCATTGCCACAGAAGAGCTAATGACCTCAGTGGAATCCATGGGGAGGTATAATAAAAGACAATATGTGACCCAAGACCATGAGTCTGAAACCCTGTCTCTGTTTTATATTTATTTTATTTTATTTTATTTCCATTTATATCCCGCCCTTCTCCGAAGACTCAGGGCGGCTTACAAGCTTAGCAGTAGCCTTCATTCTATGTATATGCCTGCTTATTAGGGCTTTCACACACACCCCCAAGCTTATTGCCCCCAACAATCTGGGTCCTCATTTTACCTACCTCGGAAGGATGGAAGGCTGAGTCAACCTTGAGCCTGGTGGGCCTGCTATATGTATTGTTCTGCATGATCATGTTAGAAAATTAAGTGTTGGGAATCTTCAGAATCATGAACATAGGTAAATTCATTGGCTTGCTTACAATATCATATTAAGCTATGGTTAATTTAATAATGCTGATTAAAAATTGCTTAGAGGATCTTCAAAACTTCTTCTTTATGTGACTATAATGTATTTCTAAGAGAATAATATATATCAAACATAAAGTTGACAACCAAATACAATAATATATAATTGACTATATAGTTTATTATTCCTTGAATACTTAATGACATTCAAATATGTTTGTTGGATCTTAGAATAGGCAATCATTTAGTTTCATTTTTAGTGTGAGTATTTTAGGTTCATTTGGTTGAATTTAAGATTTTATTTTTTAAAAATATTCACAGTAAAGGTTTTATGCATATTTTGTTATGCCCATTTCTCCAGGCTTATTTTTGTTTGCAAGCTTGCAATCTTTCTTAGCTGAAGGTAATACATAGCTGCCTTTGGGAGAATCTGGAAGGCTACTCAACAAAGTTAATATCTGGATTAGCAATTGTGTCCGAGGCACTGAGGTATTTCTGAGTTGAAATGATTAGCTGGCGACATTACGTACACCTATCTGGATAGACGTACTGATAGACAAGACTGGAAGGAGTAATGGCCAATGACTTCCATGTAACAGCCAAGAATGTTACATAGATCCACTTCTACTTATTTTTGGCAACAATTTTGTTTGTATATTGTAGTGATGAATATATATGCATTTTATTGATTGTTTTCTTAATGCATTCTTTGTTAATTGCTGCTGAACCAACGCACAATTCATAGGACTATTTATTTCAGATGATAACTAATAAACTACTTACTACTCTCAGTTGTAATGATTGGAAAAGTATACACTAACCTTTATAGATAAACCAACCTTTAAATGTGAACTTAACAAATGCTTGTGTAATCTCAACCAAAATCTAACACTAACAGTATTCATCCAGTTTCTTGCTTTCCTTTCTTAAAACATATCTGATTCATGAAATCAAGTGAGGTCATATGCTGAAGTAGGCATTCTAGCATTGCAGTTCCATGAAAAAGCACAATTGGACAAAAGCTGTGATGCCTGAAATTAAGAGTATCAAATCTGGCACTTAATGCTTAAAGAATGAGTTGACCAATATTAAATGCTGAAGATGGAATCTAAAACAGGTGGACTATCTGAGCATCATATTACTTGTAAGAGTATCACTGCTGCACGTATATAGATTGTGAAAGATTGGAAGAAGCAGATGTTGTCATTTAAAGAAAGCAGGATGAGGAAATTGTGGCTGATGGTGCCAATTACTAAATGTTCACGTTACATTTTCCGTGTTTGCCACAAAAGACTATAGGAAAAAGCCATCATTGTCCTTGGATTAATAAACTAATTTAATATTAAAACAAGTTAATTTTTTTGTGTTTGTTTTATTTCCTAATTCCTTTAACAAAGAAAAAACCTGTTAGAATGTATACAGGAAATAAAATATATTATAGAAATGCTTGTGGGTATTGGGTTTACAACACTGGAAACTGTGGGAAACTCAGGTGCATATCAACCCTCAGCCATAACTCCTGTTTACTCTAGGAAAGAGATGAGCAGTTCTGTCAGGACCCACCTCAATCCACATCTTAGGAAATAAGAACTCTTGGATGCAAGTCTAGTCCAAAAGGAAAATGTTTACTAGGATGGAATCGATTGTGGCAATACAAGACGGAATCTAACAAAGTTACATTTCAATCCTATATAAAGCATTCCCATTTCAGCCCCCTCCCCTCATCCATTTGGTCAGGCTCCCATCATTTGCTTAGTTGTCAGGCCCTTCCGTGGGAAAGGGAACTCTCCTTGTTTTTATTGTTATTGCTTCTTCCTTTTCAGTTGTAAATGAAGATGCAATCCAGATCTGTGTCTCCCCCTCCCTCCCCCAGTTCAAACGTTTCCCTGTTGTTTGAAGATCGCCTTAAGTAACCATCCTCTCCCCTCCCCTCGGAGAGATGGCAGAATCCCCAGAATAAGCACAATGTTCTACCTATACATTTATGAAATGTGATATAAATGGATTCTGACAAGTTCACTGTAAAGTCTGTGACATAGAATTTACGTATATAACTGGTTGCTATCAAGTCAGGGAGATTAACCAAAAATGTAGAGGATTCAGCTTTTGGTACCTTTTGGAAGAAATATGAACAGGATAATCAATAGAAGATAATATAACAAAAGAGAATAGCAGAGAACTGTGGTGCTCTCTGAGTTTGCTTGTTTGCTTGCAGATGTTTCATTACCAAGCTAGGTAACACCAGTGCAGGAGAACATGAGAATGATGCTCACACTTTTCCTATGGGTATCAGAAAGGGGTGGAGCTTCAGACATGCTACCTCTGAGGGTCTTCTATCATTCTTGCTTGTTTGAGAGGAAGCCTCACGGCTTGCTTCATCAAGCAGTGTAGAAGGGTTGCTTCACACCAACCTTGGGCCAAAACAAAAACTTCTTTTGAAGCTTTGCACAGCCTGATTAGGCGTGTCCCAAGACATTCAAACCAAAGGCTGTAGGGAAAAACAAAAATTAAAGAAGCCTTTTCCTTTGCTTTAGGATGACTTTATGTTCACCTTTTGGAAGAGGGAAAAGAGATGACAGAAGAAGTTACCCTTCTGTCCTACAATGGAAAGCCAAGAATAAGCTGGGTTTGGAGATGTTTGGGGGAAAAAAAACACCCCAATAGTCAATTTTGGTTAACCTTGGATGCTAAGCAATGTCAGTCTTATTTAGTCCTTGGAAAGGAGACCATTTGTAAAACGTTGGGTAGACCAGAAAGACCCAACACATATTAGAAAGAAGTGATGGTAAACTATTTCCAGTAATCTGCCAAGAAAAACATTCTTTGCAGTTTGTTTGTATTCTGAGTTGTGAGGAATAATTCAGTCAAGTTCAGTTGGACTGAAATAGTTAGAACACCACTTTGGAATGTATGAAGAAGAGGTTGTAGTAGGATGCTTGTTGATATTTTTTACAAACACCAGTAAAAGTGAGTACAGCAGTCTGAAAGCACGTTTATAATGTCGCATGTTAACATACAGTATTCACCTCATTCCCTGTTCTTTTGAAATTAAAATCTGAGGAACTTCTGCTAATGCCCACTCTAAATGAGGAGGTGCATTATAATGCCATATAAGGAAATGCAACACAGTTCTCTGTAACCCAGCCAGGCCTGAGTTGTTACTAATCCGTACTATTTCAGTTAACATTTCAAGAAAAATCAGCAAGATGCAAGTGAAAAGGGTTAGTTGGAGAAGAGTCACATCTCTATACCAAGAGCAAAGTTTGAGGGTGAAAAAGTAAAGAAGAAAAAAAATGTGAAGGAGTAATTAAACTTTCATTGCACATAGTTGTTTAAATTTGAAATGTGCTATGTTTGAAGAAAATATAATTATAATAAAATGTACAATTTCCATTTGTTGTATTTATTAATTCTTTATTTCTTTGTTACACTATTTGTAACTTGCTCTAATACAAGCAAACCCTTAATATTGTTCAAGAAAATTTAAAGCAAAAACCAGCAATACACCTCCTTTAAAGTTTCAAAGAATGATAAAAAAACTTCATAGATGCCTTGTAAGTAAATCAAGGGTCAACTTTTTTACCTGGTTTGTGAAATGCCAGGGAAATAGGGCCATCTATATTTCCAGGGGGAAATAGGGGGCCACTACTGAGAAGCGTGTTACATAGTCCTCAACCCATGTGTCTCACAAGGAAGGGGGAGGGGGGACCCAGTAATAGGATGCTTCCATGACCCAACCAGTTGGGAAGATTCAATTCTAGTAAGGTATTGACTGATGTATCATAGTTATATTCTGACAGTTATACGCTGATGCAGCATTTTGCATAAGGTCCAGAAGCTGGTTTAGAACAATGCAGTGGACTCCAAAATAGATATTATTCGGATCTGTTGCAGTTATTCTATTAGAAGTCTATCCATTTTTTAAATTTACCTTTTTCAATTTCTATAATTGCCCAACTCAACCAAGTGATTTATTTTGTATTACCTATAGCAGGGGTGTCAAACTCAATTTCATTGAGGGCCGCATCAGCATTGCAGTTGCCCTTAGGGGGCCGGGTGGGTATGGCCAGGGTGGGCGTGGCCTACTGGGTGGGTGTGGCTAGAGTGTGTATGGCCTACTGGGTGGGCGTGGCCAGCTCTACATCGTTTGCATCAAGGGTGCCTATGGGGGCCTGGGCAGGAGTGGGACAGATCTGAGGGTCTCTGGCAGAAGTGGGGGTCTCTAGGCCAGGGCCAAGGCAGTGGGGGCTGTTCTCTCACTGTTTCCAGGATGGCTTTGTGGGCCACATGAAACCACTTTGCGGGCTGGATCTGGCCCCCAGGCCTTGTGTTTGACATGTCTGACCTATATCTTCTTGTGGTCTCCAAAAGCTTCCCCTTTAGGACAGATTGAACTAGTGTAGTTCACTAGGTAGGAACAAGCAGGGCTTTTTTTCTCATAGAATGCTCAGAACGGAGTTCCAGCACCTTTTTTGGATGGAACCTTGTAGGGTAGGCAAGGCAGGTTGTATGACGTGTGAGTTCCGGCACCTTTTTCTCTTACAAAAAAAGCACAGGGAACAAGTCATACATAAAAGTTCTACTCACCATTATTTTAATAGGGGATAAATTTGCTCTTAATTCTTCTAGTATTCTGCAACAAGTGAGCTTATTTAGTTATATGGTTGGTCACCTGCACTATGGAAGGCCATGTTTAGGCGATTAGACCATGTAAGCACCATTTAATGAAGTCCTTTAAGTTGCCAAGGGCGGGGGGGGGGAATGGCTCAGTGGTTAAAGATGCTGAGCCTGTCAGTTGGAAAGTTGACAGCCCCAGTTCAAGATCTAAGCACTGCACAATGGGGTGAGCCCTCCCCACCTAGCAGTTCGAAAGCATGCAAATACAAGTAGGTAAATAGGTACCAAATGGGAAGGTAACAGTATTCCATGCACCTTGGCATCTAGTTATGCTGGCCAAATGACCATGGAAATTGTCTTCAGTTAACACTGGCTTCCTAGATTACTGCCAAGATTATACCCCCACAAAAGTTTATAGTAAATTATTGGCTAATAACTCTTGCAACTTTTTGCCTGTCTTAAAAAAGAAAAATCTTTTTAAAGAAAGGAAGAAAAAGAGAAATTTTCCAGAGGGGGGTGCAAATAATGGTGGTTGGAATTTGAAAATAAGCATGGATTTATCATATTTGGGATGACAGGATCCAAAATAGCTTGACTGGGGAATTTCCTCCTCACAATGGACTTTGTGATTTCTCCAGATAGGATTTTGTCACTTTTTTTATTTTCTGAGATGCCTGAAATGATTTTCTCTTGGCAATTGTGTGATAAATTAATCCTTGTTAAATGTACATGAAACTACCTCAAAAATTCCAGAGTGATTGTTCCCACAAGAAAATGAGGTTCATGTATGTCTGTGAAAGTTCTGAACTGCTGAGGGAGATTTGAATAAAAGTATTAGGAATGAAGACAAACAAAACCTTGAAGCAAAATTTATGTCAAGTTTCTTTATACCAACTATTTTTTAGCTTTGGGCTCTTGTATTATTAGGCACAATTTTATTTTTTCATTATTTAGTAGATAGGTGTATTCATCATATTGAAATTCATGGCCTATCCCAGGGGTAGGCAACCTTGGGTCTTTTATGACTCATGGACTTCAACTCTCAGAATTCCTCAGCCAGCATGGCTCAGCTTGGAAACCTCTCCCTTTTCCCTCAGCATGGCTGGCTCAGGAATTCTGGGAGTTGAAGTCCACGAGTCATAAAAGAGCCAAGGTTGCCTACCCCTGGCCTATCCCAATCATAATTAAGTAGTTTGCAGGTTTCCAGCACTGACTTAGAGAGACCACTGGTTTGATTTATATAAGACTGCTTCCTATATATTTGGTTTGTTTATTTTACATTGTTTCCATCAAGGCACTTTGCAGAAAGACTCACTCATAAAAATCACAGCCGCAAATATTTATCTTTAAAAGTGTGAAAAACCTATGGTCCTAACCCTAACCCTCCAAACTGTAGCTGAACTACAGTTCCCAGCGTTCTTTGCTGCTAAGAGTTCCAATTCAACATCTGAAAGGTCTCATCTTTAATTTAAGTAATATGTTGTGACATTATTGATGTCCTCTTATGTGGTCACTGGCATCTGCATATGTTGCAAATTGATAGCTTCAATGATACTTCAAAAGAATTTCTTTTAACAAAACATTCATTTCCCCAAATACTATAATAGTGATTATAAACTTACTCTGATAAGCAGCAGATTTGTGATAATGTAATTATTTAAAAATAATTAAATAGTGCTTTTAGGTCCAGCAATTAAAGAACACTAGCAGATCCCAGGAAGTCTGTCTTTTCTTTGTGGTGCCCTCTGGAACATCTGACCACTTGAGATTATGTTGGCTCCTATTCTGCTGATTCTATGGAAAACACTTAAGAACTGGCTGTTTGCACAGCCATAGGAGTTGGTTAGTTAGTGAGGTCTGTTTGATTGGGCATTATTTTTTTTAATTTTTAAGTTCTCTTGGCTGTCAATTTAGTTTTTACAAATATTTATATTGCTATTTTCATCCTGGATTCTGTTCACCAGCTGTTAAGGTCACTTGTTCTAAGCCAGTTTAACAAGAGGGGTAGCCATATAAAATCAATAAACAAATGAGTAAATATGATATTTACAACCAGACAGGTTAGGATAGACAGCCAAGATTTTGGTGGTAGCACCTAATAATGTTAGGTGGGAGAGGACCACATAGCCTTGAAATGATGACGCAGCAGTATCATATATGTGAACATCATGCTGAGACTGTTCTCATCAAAATGAGGAAGATGTATCATGCTGCCGACTCCATTTGGTTTTGTGTGTAATGTCGCAAGGCATATTGAAAAGGGTGTTGTGTTGTGATGCCATATTGCTGCTTGAGTCACTCTGATTCTCCTTTGATTCTCCTATAGATGTTGCCAAATGAGAAGTTGGGATTTACAAGGCTATTTTGTTGGAGTAGGTTAGATTAAAAAACAGATTAGGGTTTTACTGCCCACATTTGATGTGCAGATGGAGAAGACTTCAAAGACTCTGCTGGTTTATAGATTTTATTAAGTTGCGGGGGTGGGGGGAAGCCCACAATAGAATTATGCAATCTCCTATTTTTTACAGCCTCAAGAGTTGAATTTGGCCCCTGTTAGTTCAATCATCAAAGTGCTACACTCAATTTGCCAGCAAATTTGGAAAACTCAACAGTGGCCACAGGATTGGAAAAGATCAGTTTACATTCCAATTCCAAAGAAAGGCAGTGCCAAAGAATGTTCAAACTATCGCACCATTGCTCTCATGTCTCATGCTAGTAAAGTTATGCTTAAAATTCTACAAGCTAGACTCCAGCAGTATGTGGATCGAGAACTACCAGAAGTACAGGTAGGATTTCGAAGAGGCAGATCAAATTGCTAACATACGCTGGATCATGGAGAAAGCTAGAGAGTTCCAGAAAAACATCTACTTCTGCTTCATTGACTATGCTAAAGCCTTTGATTGTGCATCATAACAAACTGTGGCAAGTCCTTAAAGAGATGGGTGTACCAGACCATCTTATTTGTCTCTTGAGAAACCTATATGCGGACCAAGAAGCAACAGTGAGAACTGGACACAGAACCACTGATTGGTTCAAAATTGGGAAAGGAGTCCGGCATGGCTGTATACTGTCGCCTTGCCAATTTAACTTATATGCAGAGCTCATCATGAGAAAGGCAGGGCTAGATGAATCAAAAGTTGGAATTAAGATTTCCGGAAGAAACATCAACAACCTAAGATATGCAGATGATACCACTCTAATGGCAGAAAGTGAAGAAGAACTAAAGAGCCTCTTGTTGCGAGTGAAGAAGGAGAGTGCAAAACTTGGGTTGAAACTAAACATTAAGAAAACCAAGATCATGGCATCTGGCCCTCTCAATTCCTGGCAAATAGATGGGGAAGAAATGGAGGTAGTGACAGATTTTATTTTCCTGGGCTCCAAGATCACTGCAGATGGGGACTGTAGCCAAGAAATTAAAAGACGCTTGCTCCTCGGGAGGAAAGCAATGGCAAATCTAGACAGCACACTAAAAAGCAGAGACATCACCCTGTCAACAAAAGTGCGTATAGTCAAGGCTATGGTCTTCCCAGCTGCAATGTATGGCAGTGAAAGTTGGACCATAAGAAAGGCTGAGCGCCAAAGAATTGGAGCCTTTGAACTATGGTGATGGAGAAGACTCCTGCGAGTCCCTTGGACTGCAAGGCGATCAAACTGGTCAGTCCTAGAGGAGATCAACCCTGACTGCTCTTTAGAAGGCCAGATCCTGAAGCTAAAACTCAAATACTTTGGCCACCTAATGAGAAGGAAGGACTCACTGGAGAAGAGCCTAATGCTGGGAAAGATTGAGGACAATAGAAGAAGGGGACGACAGAGAATGAGGTGGCTGGATGGAGTCACTGAAGCAGTAGGCGTGAGCTTAAATGGACTCCAGAAGATGGTAGAGGACAGGAAGGCCTGGAGGAACATTGTCCATAGGGTCGTGATGGGTCGGACACAACTTCGCAACTAACAACAACAACAAGTTCAATCATCTACTGCTAAGTTTGTAAGCCGCCCAGAGTCTTCGGAGAAGGGCGGGATATAAATGGAATTAAAATAAAAAAATAAAATAAAATAAAATAAAAATACTTGCTTTCCTGCCAGGTATATAGTCAGAAAGAAAAACTTCATCTCTAAAATGTTTTTTTAAGCTTACTTAAGGTGAAGGAAGCAGATGTGGAAACATAACAATAAAGACAAACATTCCAGGAATATCGAATTGCGTAGTAAGAAGGTGTCTGAAAGAATTTAAATTATATACGAAGCAAACTATGAATGATGACTTAGAAATGAGAAATGCCAAACAAAGTCCATATAGTCAGCGCAACATGCCAACTGCAACATCTAGAAGGAACTTGTCTCTGTGTGTCACAATCTCTTTCTTACGGTTAAACTTCTTTTCTGTTCTATGAATTGAATTGTGACTCAGCTGTCTTGGGAGAAATTATCTGAAATGCTTCTACTTGCTCAATAAACCAAAATTAAGAAAATGTTTCTTTTGTATGATATATTTGTTCTATGCTCCTCCCTAATTTGATTTTCACAGCGCTTCTATAAAGAAAGAGACTGGTTTAAAATCATCACTATATTAAAGAGCTTTAGAGCTGGCTTTCTCCAGTCCTGCTCCAACACTTCAACCATTAGATCAGATATCAGAAGAGCTTATGACTTTTACTCTTATTGGGTTTATATAAATTTATTTATTTTATTTATTTTTATTATTATTACATTTATATCCCTAACCCTAACCCTAACCCTTCTCCGAAGACTCAGGGTGGTTTACAAGCTTAGCAGTAGCCTTCATTCTATGTATATGCCTGCTTGTTAGGGCTTTCACACACACACACACCCAAGCGGCATTATTACAAAGTCAGCTTATTGCCCCCAACAATCTGGGTCCTCATTTTACCTACCTCGGAAGGATGGAAGGCTGAGTCAACCTTGAGCCTGGTGGGATGCGAACCTGCACTAATTGCAGGCAGCTGGTGTTACTTAAGGAGGCATTAGCCCACTGCTCCACCAAGGCTCATAGTTAAGCAACGTTCCTGTTTAGAATGTTAAAAAATGCTCATTGGAAACTTATTAGGTTTGGGTTATTTGAGCACAGAGGCAGATTGTTGAATGTATTTTATGTAACTGGAAGGAATAGCAAGAAAAGACTGTGTCATTCACTGGGGATCATATAACAAAATACAGTGCAGCTGCACCATCAAAATCTCACTGGGAAAAATATCAGTTGTCTTGACTATATGATTTGTAAATAGATTGCATATGAACAAAATATTAAAGAGATATGACTACAAGAAGAGGCAGCATTTCCATCCCGGTTAGTATTTGGGAGGGCACATTTGCCAAGTCTGAAGAGTACATTGGAAAGTTAAAAAACAACAAGATAAAACCATGAAACAGCAAACCTCTTCTGTATTGTTGCTGAGAAAGCAACATGGATATGTCCATGAAGTTATCCGGAGTCAAGCAAGGCTTATCTTTTTAGAAAGCTTTGATGGGGTGGAAAAAGCAGAATTAGGTAAAACAAGAAAGTTTGTTATTTTAGTGTTTGCATTAATTCCAGCTGTGAGGAATAAAAATTCAACTCCAAGGGTGTTGGAAAACAAAACAAGTTTTATTAAAGCTTTTGCAAAAGTTGGTGGAACTCTTGGTAATGGCAAATCCCAGAGTCCACACCTGAATCAATTTTTGCATTGGTTTTTATACCCTGTCCCGTGCATCATGCCACATCCTTCCAAAGGGAGCCCAGTTGATAGGCCCACCCGGTCACATGTTTTCCGACCACTTAGCAACCATTACAATTACCAAACCCTCCAATTATTAGATCAAACAGTCCCCTTTGTTCCTGTGTATCTTCCCTCCCTTTTCTGTGGCATGATTTGTATCATCCTGCTAACTAAGGGTATAGCCTTATCTACAAAGTGAACTGTTATCCAAATTGGAAAATTACAATTATAAAAGATTTATGTCTTCCCTTGTTTATCTATAAGATTGCCTATTCTTCATCTATCTGTATCAGAGTTCATGCTTCGGTTAAACATGGCTGCACTTTGGTTCATAGTCATACTTTAAAATCCTAACTCTAGGCAGTTTTTATAAAATATATATAAATTGAATAATACGTTATTCATAAGCTACATGCTATTCTACAATAGTGTGCACTATTCTAAAAATATGCTTTAAGTCAATGTATATAGTTTCTCTCTATTCCTCCAGTTTACCGTATCTCCTTTCCTAAAAATACCTTAGCTAAGTGCCTCTATATGCCTATTCCTTTAGCAGAAGTGGAAAATTACAACATGTACATTTCTTGTGTATCTTACACAGCCTTAGCTTTTGATAGAGTGAGATGAAGAATACCCTCAGTCTGTAGGGTCTATAACAACTCACCATAGCCAATGTCCAACTTGCCACAACCAATTCAACATGGCCAACTCACCATGGGACAACTTGCTACAGGGCAAGAGTTACGCTAATATCGAAGAAATAGAGGAATAGAATCATTAAAGAAAGGATACCAAAGGAGGGACAATATGAAATGTGAATGTTAAAAATTTAAATATGTTTAAACTACTTTAAATAATTAAATTGAATTGTTGAATTGTCCCACAGTAAGTTGTCCTGAGGCAAATTGATTGTAGAGAGTTGAACGTGGCAAATTGGCCCTAGTGAGTTGACTGTGGCAAGTTGGCTGTGGCAAGTTGGCTGTGTGTGATGAGTTGTCCCATTCTGCAGTCTGTGAGTGTGTGCATCCTCAGTATCTTGTTACTTACAAGTAAGGTGGAGGATCACCAAAGGGTGCAAAGGTTGTGTGTGTGTGTGTGTGTGTGTGTTATAGCATCGGCAACATCTAACTCAACAGAGTCAACCATTGGAATACACACATACACACATACACACACACACACACACACACACACACACATATATGTGTGTGTGTGTGTGTGTGTGTGTGTGTGTGTGTGTAAATTACTAACAAAGAATTAAGGGAGTCTGAAATGCATTTCTAACTCATTAGTTTTCATCAGTCAGCCATACCCTTCTGAGATTCGAACCTGAGCTGATTGCACATTAGGCAGTGTATTTACCTCTTGAGCCACAGGATCTCTCTCGCTCTGTTAGCTTTCTGCAAGGGGAGATATGTGTCAAATGTTAATTATTTAGATTACCTTCTAGGCCCCAAACATGGGGCAAATCTTTATTTCCTGTTTTCAGCCTATCTTCAAGGCCATCAAACAGGCTGTAGTCACACCGGACAGTTCATATATTTGTGTAAATTACTAACAAAGAATTAAGGGAGACTGAAATGCATTTCTAACTCATTAGTTTTCATCAGTCAGCCATACCCTTCTGAGATTCGAACCTGGGCTGATTGCACATTAGGCAGTGTATTTACCTCTTGAGCCACAGGATCTCTCTCGCTCTGTTAGCTTTCTGTAAGGGGAGATATGTGTCAAATGTTAACTATTTAGATTACCTTGCTAGGCCCCAAACATGGGGCAAATCTTTATTTCCTGTTTCCCCCCCCCCCCTGTTTTCAGCCTATCTCGATGGCCTTCAAGATAGGCTGAAAACAGGAAATGCAAGGCGATCAAACCGGTCAGTCCTAGAGGAGATCAACCCTGACTGCTCTTTAGAAGGCCAGATCCTGAAGCTAAAACTCAAATACTTTGGCCACCTAATGAGAAGGAAGGACTCACTGGAGAAGAGCCTAATGCTGGGAAAGATTGAGGGCAATAGAAGAAGGGGACGACAGAGAATGAGGTGGCTGGATGGAGTCACTGAAGCAGTAGGCGTGAGCCTAGATGGACTCCAGAAGATGGTAGAAGACAGGAAGGCCTGGAGGAACATTGTCCATAGGGTCACGATGGGTCGGACATGACTTCGCAACTAACAACAACAACAATATATACTATATACTATATACTATATACTATATACTATATACTATATACTATATACTATATACTATATACTATATACTATATACTATATACTATATACTATATACTATATACTATATACTATATACTATATACTATATACTATATACTATATACTATATACTATATACTATATACTATATACTATATACTATATACTATATACTATATAAAGGTAAAGGTTCCCCCGCACACATGTGCTAGTCGTTTCCAACTCTAGGGGCCGGTGCTCATCTCCGTTTCAAAGCCGAAGAGCCAGCGTTTGTCCGAGGACGTCTCCATGGTCATGTGGCTGGCATGACTAGATGCCAAAGGCGCACGGAACGCTGTTACCTTCCCACCATAGTGGTCCCTATTTTTCTACTTGCATTTTTATGTGCTTTTGAACTGCTAGGTTGGCAGAAGCTGGGACGAGTAACAGGCGCTCACTCTGTTACGCGGCACTCAGGATTCCACCCGCCAAACTGCCGACCATCTGATCGACAAGCTCAGCGTCCTAACCCATTGAGCCACCGTGTCCCTTTTATATACTATATACTATATACTATATACTATATACTATATACTATATACTATATACTATATACTATATACTATATACTATATACTATATACTATATACTATATACTATATACTATATACTATATACTATATACTATATACTATATACTATATACTATATACTATATACTATATACTATATACTATATACTATATACTATATACTATATACTATATACTATATACTATATACTATATACTATATACTATATACTATATACTATGCCAGTTAGGTGTGAAAGAAATATATCAATAGCAGGTGGGTGTCCATTTGGATTTCTATACAGCTGTTGTATATCAAAAGAGCTTATGAGACTGATCAGTTTCCTTGGCAGTAAAACAAGAATCCTGCTGAGACTTGTCTGATACTCAAGCAGTGTGAAAAACAATGAGACCAGCAGGCATTTTTCTAAGGTTCCACTTACTTAAATACTGTTTGTCTACTTTGGGAAGATGATATGGCGAACCTGGTCATTCCTCCTTGGGGCTGCATCCAAGATAAGAATTTTACTGAATGTAAACATTCATGAAGGGATTTTTTTAAAGCCTAGGTTGAAAGATCTAACTGAGAGGAAACTTTATTTTCATAAAATATGTTTTAATACTTAGCCTTGGGATTTCAAAATTTCTGGACTTTGCATCCCCAGCAGAGGATACCTTAAGTCTATCACCTGTCTTCGATGTGAAGTTAAAATGAAACATATTTGAAAAAGAACTTTATTGCAGGTTCGTGGTTAAATATGATGTTGCATCGAGAGGCTAAAATCATGAGTCGGACTTTTTATTACTAGTTCTTGGATGCTAAGTGAAGGAAAGCATTCTTTTAAACGTTTTATTCTAGATACAGTTCTAGGCCTCTCTAAATACACAGGACTCTTAATACTTTATTATGTATTGAAGTCAAAATACTAGCAAGAGGGAGAGGAAGAGGGAATGTCATTCAGAAGTACAGTTGTCATTTTGCTAGGCTGAATATTTCTAGCTACCTCCTCACCACACAGTAGGGAACAATTTAACTTCCTCCATAATTCTGTTACTTTAGGACAGAGTTTCTCATCAACCTCAGCAACTTTAAGACATTTGGATTTCAACTCCCAGTTGGGGAATTTGCTGTTTGGGGAATTCTAAGAGTTGAATCAACACGTCTTAAAGTTGCTGAGGTTGATGAGAAACATTGCTTTAGGGACATGGTGGAAATTCAAGTCTCTCCCGTCCTAGTGATTTTGGTAAGAGAAGACAGGTTGATTTAATCTCCAAGCAAATCTTGCTGAAGAAATCTGAAAAAGGGCAGTGATGTTCTAGCAATTGGGAATATGTATACGCAGTGGCTCAGTGGGTTAGGACGCTGAGCTTGTCGACCAGATGGTCGGCAGTTTGGCGGGTCAAATCCCTGGTGCCGTGTAACAGAGTGAGCGCCTGTTACTCATCCCAGCTTCTGTCAACCTAGCAGTTTGAAAGCATGTAAAAATGCAAGTAGAAAAATGGGGACCACTACGGTGGGAAGGTAACAGCGTTCCGTGCGCCTTTGGCATCTAGTCATGCCGGCCACATGACCACAGAGACGTCCTCGGATAAGCGCTGGCTCTTTGGCTTTGAAACGGAGATGAGCACTGGCCCCCAGAGTTGGAAACGACTAGCACGCATGTGCGGGGGAACCTTTACCTTTACCTTATACATATAAAACCATGTATGCATGTTGGTGTCACTCTCCAGCCTCTGATTTTTATGGGTTTTGTTAACGGTCTTTCTGTCTGTCTCCCACCTAGACCTAAAGCTACTGAACACCAATGACTAGGGGTTGATCTGCACTTCCTCCTGCTGATGCCAGCATGAGGACGTGCCACTTACCATTGTGGGAGAGCAGAAATGAGTGATGTCATCCTCAATCCACTCCAAGATGAATGGGAGAGTAACTACTGCCCAGATTTTTTAGTTCCATTTGAAAGGTAATATTTTTTCCTAAAACCACTCAGCACCAATGACTAGGGGTTGATCTGCACTTCCTCCTGCTGATGCCAGCAAGAGGACGTGCCACTTACCATTGTGGGAGAGGAGAAATGAGTGATGTCATCCTCAATCCACTCCAAGATGAATGGGAGAGTAACTACTGCCCAGATTTTTTTAGTTCCATTTGAAAGTTAATATTTTTTCCCCTTTCCACGGGTACAAGCAGGAGACTTTCGTTTGCTTCCTCAGCTTCATACTGTCTCATGCAAATGCCTCCATTCTACTTTGCTGGTGTGTGCCATAGCAGATATATATGTCCCCTCTAGTCCTAGAATCATAGAATAATAGAGTTGGAAGGGACCAAGGAGGTTGTCTAGTCCAAACCCCTGCTCAAGGAGGAGACACTATGCCGTTTCAGACAAATGGCTGTCCAGTGTTTTTTTTTGGGGGGGGGCGTTTTGAAAGCCTCCAATGATGGAGCACTCACAACTTCTGAAGGCAAGCTATTCCACTACTCTGTTAGGGAATTTCTCCTTAGTTTTAGGCTGTTTGTCTCCTTGGTTAGTTTCCATCCATTGTTAGACATGACCAGTGCTTTTTTTGTAAAAGAAAAAGGTGCCCGGACTCACACATGTCATACAACCCGCCTTGCCTACCCTACAACGTTCCATTCAAAAAAGGTGCCGGAACTCCGTTCTGAGCGCTCTATGAGAAAAAAAGCCCTGGACATGACAATCCTGCCAACAGTGTCCATCCTCTGCCTTTGATGGTCGTTTCAAACTGGGGTGCTTTGCTGCCATGAAAACCCAGACATTTGGACTCTTCTTTATATATTACTTAAAGTAAAACAAAGTTTTCAGTAAATTGAATTGTGAAATACTGGCCAAGTTTTTATTGTTGTTTCTTTTCATGTATTTAGAGGGGAACTGCGAAATGCTGGCTGTGCTTTCATTTTGTTTCATTTTGCTTTGTTTCCTTTAATGGGGTAAAATTGACAAGAGTTCTGCCGAGTTTCTCTTCTAGCCCCAGCAACTGGAAGAGCAATGAAATGGCAGCTATTCTTTTTCTTATCTTTTTCATTTTTTTAAATCCATCCTCAAAAGACATGTCTTTAGAAGGGAAAGCAATTGCCATTGGCTTTCCTAGTATGGGCTGGAGGGGAAAAAAAGTAGAGAAGTCTAGCAGTTAAGAGCTGTGTAAACACCAAGCTGTTATTCTAGCAAAAGTGGAGAAAGGGACTGAAATGTAGAAATGGATTTCTTAAACCAAATTAATTTCCAGTGGTGTTATGCCTGGGAGACAAGCAGCTGAAAGCTACATAAGGTTAAAGCTTGGCCTTGCATAGTTTTGTCTAGAAGTGTATCCATTTGCATGCAGATGATAAATTCCACCATTGGACTACTGTCCTTCCTTTTTACCTTTCCATTTAATAATTTGGATTTTTTTTAAATTCAAAATTGATGTGTACTCAATCCCCATTATATCACCTTCCAAGACCTTTCTGTCATTGACTACTGAAAATAGTTAGCTGTTTTGATAAGGAAAATACCTGAAATCTGTCAAATAAGCATATTAGCAAAACAAAGAAATCTTAAAATCTGGACTCAAACGTATCTATATTCAGGGGTGAGGTAGCCTTGTCTGTTTTGCAAAATTAAGTACCTGTCCCAAATGGTGGGATTTCTGGCGATCGCAGGTTTGCCCTGTTCTAACTAAGGAATAAAATGGAATAGGATTTAGCTGCTTGGAGGTGTTGGAAGATTTACTGACAAAACTCTCATATTTTCATTAGAAAAACATGCAGACACACTTTTTTCCCCCTGTAAAAGCCTTTTGCTGAACTTCTGGGCATACTGCCAAGAATCAGGTAACACCTCATACAATGTCACAACTTAAAAGCTCCACTTGCCTAGAGGCAAGCACTGGCAATTGCCTAGAACAGGGGTGTCAAACTCAATTTCATTGAGGGCCGCATCAGCATTGCAGTTGCCCTCAGGGGGCCGGTTGGGCGTGGCCTACTAGGTAGGTGTGGCTAAAGTGCATATGGCCTACTGTGTGGGCATGGCCAGCTCTACATTGTTCGCATCAAGGGTGCCTATGGGGGCCTGGGCAGGAGTGGGACAGATCTGAAGGTCTCTGGCAGGAGGAGGGTCTCTGGGCCAGGGCCAAGGCAGTGGGGGCTGTTCCCTCACTGTTTCCAGGATAGCTTCGTGGGCCGCATGAAACCACTTCGCGGGCCGGATCTGGCCCCCGGGCCTTGTGTTTGACATGTCTGGCCTAGAAGCAAACTGGGAAACTCAGATAGCAAAGCCACCAAGAACTGTTTGCCCTGCCCCTGATGGGATTAACTCCCCAAATAGAAACTGGACAAAAGGAACATCCCTGAGGAGAACTGCTTGCTCTGCCTCAGTTTCCCAAAAGAGAAACTGGACAAAAAAAATATCACTTAAGACAAGAAAGGGAACATCAGACAACCTTGGTGGAGCAGTGGGCTAATGCCTCCTTAAGTAACACCAGCTGCCTGCAATTAGTGCAGGTTCGCATCCCACCAGGCTCAAGGTTGACTCAGCCTTCCATCCTTCCGAGGTAGGTAAAATGAGGACCCAGATTGTTGGGGGCAATTAAGCTGACGTTGTAATAATGCCGCTTGGGGGTGTGTGTGAAAGCCCTAATAAGCAGGCATATACATAGAATGAAGGCTACTGCTAAGCTTGTAAGCCGCCCTGAGTCTTCAGAGAAGGGCGGGATATAAATGGAATTAAAATAAAAAAATTAAAACACAAAAGAAAGAACCAGCAAACCCACAGCCCCAGAGTAGAAAAAGCATATAAAAACCACAACTCAGGACTGGGAGACCACCTTGCAAGGCAGGAATGCTGAAGTCACTTCTCTGTCACTTTACTGCTTTCCTGTAATAAAGACCTGCTTTGTGGTAGCTGCTGTCCTCAAATTTCTTCATCGTACTGGGAAATTCTTCTGACAGAGGAATTAAGTAACATAATTCCTGCCAACAGGTGAGCAAAAATAATTTTTTGCTTCAGATTGATAACATAATTTCTCAATGATGGCAACAGAATGCATTTTTTTGTGCAACCTTTGGATAAATCACTTAGCTCATGATAGACTTTTGCCCACTTCTGCAAAAATTTGGTTTGGGAATTTCACAACAGTCACAATAAAAATCAGAGCATTGCGAAATGGAGAAATGTATCCAACATCCTAATATACTCGGATGACCATTTACCTCACATCTTTATTGGAACTGGTGGACTGTTCTCAAGAATGATTCAAGTGCTTTTTTTTTTCTTTAGACATTTTGAAATCCATTTATAAGCAGCTGTACATTATGGGAATGGCAAGATTATAACAATGAATTACATCAAGGGTTGGGGTGTTTTTTCGAAAGAAGGGAATTATAAACAGACACCTTAAATGCTTTGGTACAGTATAAAAAGATGAAATGTACAAAACAGTTAATGACAAGCAAATAATAATTATTTAGTTTTTGCATGGTATCATAGATATTGGATAGGTTTGACATGTTCAGGAAATATGGAACAACAGGTCAATGGTAAGGTAATACCCTGAGAAATAATATAAGTTATTAATTGTGGCCAAAAATAAAAAGCCAAAGTGCGTAAAACTGTTAAGGACAAGCAAATGATAATTATATAGCTATTGCACAGTATCACAGATGTTAGATACATTTGACACGTCCAGGAAATATGGAATAGTTCAGTGGTAAAGTAATACTCTGAGAAATAGTATTAGTTATTTATTGTAATCAAAGATAAAAAGAAGAAATGCATAGCACTGTTATTGACAAGAAAATTATTATTTAGTTGCATAGTGTCATAGATGTAGGATAAATTTGACATGTTCAGGAATTATGGAACAACACTGGTTCATTGGTAAGAATACTCTGAGAAATAGTATTTATTGTGGTTAAATCATGTCAATTTCAACAAAGATTAAAACCTAGACAATCTGACTGTACACATTCTGCAGACAATATAGCAGAACTTAGAAAAAAAGAGAGAGAAGTCATTCTGGTAGTAAAACAGAACAAATCTCAGTGTCCTGGAAATTAACTGTTAATGGACACATAAAAAATGTGCAACTGTCCCTATAGAGAACATAATACAGGAAAATGACTATGGTTTCAATAAGATCCAGCTTGCATGGATATAGCTGCTCTTCATATGGAATTTTCTTATATTTACCTTCCAGTGTGGTGGTTGGCAACATGGTAAATGTGCTGATGTCGTGAACAGTTGCAGGAATTGGGTATGTCTAGTCTAGAGAAAAGAAGGACGAGTGGGGGACATGATAGCAGTGCTCCAATATCTCAGGGGCTGCCACAAAGAAGAGGGAGTCAAGCTATTCTCCAAAGCACCTGAAAGCAGGACAAGAAGCAACGGATGGGAACTAGTCAAGGAGAGAAGCAACCTGGAACTAAGGAGAAACTTCCTGACAGTGAGAACAATTAACCAGTGGAACAACCTGCCTCCAGAAGCTGTGAATGCTGCAACACTGGAAGTCTTTAAGAAGAGATTGGACAACCATTTGTCTGAAATGGAGTAGGCTTTCCTGCCTGAGCAGGGGGTTGGACTAGATGACCTCCAAGGTCCCTTCCAACTTTTTTCGGCCCAAAATGTGCCTTGTGTTCTGCCAAAATGTATTCTGATTCAAAAATAGTTTGAAATTAAGTGATAGCATCTAGCATAATCTTACTGTTTATATTCAAAAGGCTTACATGATGATAATGGGCAGGTATATCCCTTCAAACTTTTTACTTTTTTAATGATTCACTGTAGTTATATACAGCATATTCTAAGGATCCTTGCACTGCATTCAAGATACTATATATAAAAAGAGAAGCAATGATGTTAAATAACTTCTGTTGTTAAAAAAAATCACTATCTGGAGTTTTACTGCCTTTACTCTGTTTGACCAAAGTAGTAATTTGGGCACACAATTGTAGTGTCTATAATAGAATAGAGCCTTTTTCAACCTATGAACCAGATAAAGACAACTCAGATTCTGAACACACAAAGCCTGAAAGGGTTCAATCTATTCACCAGCAAAAATATGCGAAAATATTTATTTATTTATTATTTATTTATTAAATTTTTATACCGCCCTTCTCCCGAAGGACTCAGGGCGGTGTACAGGGCAATAAATATCAAAATACAAAATACAAAAGTTAAAACAGATTAAATAATTATGCCCAATATAATACAATAATTAAAAACTATGCTAAAACCCAAACCCAAACCCCAAACCCATCAGATCAGGCCGGATTGTTCAAATAAATAGGTTTTTAGATCGCGTCGGAAGGAGCGAAGGTCAGGGGCCATCCGGAGCTCAACCGGCAAGCGGTTTCACAGGTCTGGCGCGCCCACAGAGAACGCCCTCCCCCTGGGGGCCACCAACCGACATTCTCTGATCGGAGGCACCCTGAGGAGGCCCTCTCTGTGGGAGCGCACTGGACGGAAGGAAGTTGACGCCGGCAGCAGGTGCTGCCGTAGGTAATCCGGACCCATGCCATGTAGGGCTTTATAGGTCATTACCAGCACCTTGAATCTCACCCGGAGGGCAACTGGCAGCCAATGCAGCTCGCGAAGCAGAGGTGTAACATGGGAGTATTGGGAGACCCCCAACACCACTCATGCGGCTGCATTCTGCACCAGTTGAAGCCTCTGAGTGGTCCTCAAGGGCAGCCCCATGTAGAGAGCATTGCAGTAGTCCAAACGAGAGGTCATGAGGGCATGAGTGACTGTACGCAAGGCATCCCGGTCCAGATAGGGCCGCAACTGGCGCACCAGGCGAACCTGGGCGAAGCCCCCCCTAGTCACAGCTCCTATATGATCTTCTAAGGAGAGCTGTGAATTTAGGAGGACCCCCAAGTTGCGAGCCCTATCTACGGGGGGTAATAACTCACCCGCCATGGTAAGAGATGGAATAGTCTGAAATTCCCGAGATGCCAGCACGCACAGCCACTCAGTCTTGTCAGGGTTGAGCTGAAGCCTGTTCCTCCCCATCCAGACCCGGACCGCCTCCATCACGTCGAGGGCATCACTGGGGTGGTTTGGGGTTGAAATAAAAAGTTGGGTATCATCAGCATACTGATGATAACCAACTCCAAAACCACGAATGATCTCACCCAGAGGCTTCATGTAGATGTTGAACAAGAGGGGCTCCCAAATGGGGTAATAAATCTTCAAAATAAGGTTGCTGATAACAGTTCTTGCAGGCGGTTCTACTGTCCATTTTTCTTTTGTTTGCAGCAGATATTTTTGTGGACTTTTCTACAGAATTAAATTCTAAATTAAGCCAGATTTTTCCTACAGGAAGCCCAGATGTACCTTTTGTTATGTATTGGGCCTGTGGTGTTACACCACGTGCGTTGCTGGAGGAGCTAACGGCTCTCCAGCAACCGAGACAGGCCGTCTCCGGTCCTGCAATTGGTCAGCCCCAGGTGGCAAGCGTGGGTTCAAACCTATTGGCTGCCACCTAGGGGCTAGACTATATATTGTGGCTGGGTGTGGTCCAAGCTCCTGTACAGTTCCAGCAAGAATAAAAGTATGAGTTATTCTATACTCAGCCTCATGTCATCATTCCTGCTCTCCAGAGCCCACGACTTAACACCTTTGTTGTAAGGCATATTGCAGATAGCCAGTATCACTAATTAAAACGATGAATGAGAAGGTGAAAAAAGGATGTTCTTTTGTTTAAGATCTTGGAGAATCAGGCGAACCAGAACTGAGATATTTGCAAGTCATAAAAAAAGTTGGTGTTCGTTGAAAGATCAGCAAAATGACGAGTGGTGTGTCACATTACATGACAGGAAGCAAATGAGGGAATTCTTTTATCTTAAAGAAGAAACAGACTCTTGGTCATCTTCAAACTAGGGCTGAACAGATATGACCTAATCTAGCTTTGGGGCCCAATTCCTAACTTAGTCAGGATTGCAACTCAGGGAGACTGATATTGCAATGTCTGTGTCTGGAGACAGATAAACACTGATAGACTATCAGGAGAAAAAAAATGGCCTTTCCTTTCCTTTCCTTTCCTTTCCTTTCCTTTCCTTTCCTTTCCTTTCCTTTCCTTTCCTTTCCTTTCCTTTCCTTTCCTTTCCTTTCCTTTCCTTTCCTTTCCTTTCCTTTCCTTTCCTTTCCTTTCCTTCTTTCCTCTCCCTCCTCTCCCCTCCCCTCTCCTCTACATCTATTGTTTGAGATGGAGCTGGGGTAATATATGCAGAAATTTGTAGCAATACCAGCCCTTATGGAGGGGAATGATTCAACAAATTGCAGATGGATGAGCTGTTATATACAGTAAATAATAATGTTCTTTTTGTAGAATGATGCCTTTTCCCCAAAGAGGCGAAGGCAACAGGATTAATCATCTGCTTTTTCAATACAAGAAAAGAACAGAATAACAGAGTTGGAAGGAACCTTGGAGGTCTTCTAGTTTTCTAGTCTGGGGTCCCCAAGCCCTCAGTACTGGGCCATGGCCTGTTGGAAACCTGGCTGTAGGAGAATTGGGCAAGTGAGCACACATGAAGCTCCACTTGCCTGAGCAGAAGGTGCTTGTGGAGCGTCGTGCACGAACACAAGCACCCTCCACTCGTGCAAGTGGAGCTTCATGTGTGAAGGCAAATGCCTGCTACTTGCATGAATGGAGCTTTGTGTACAAGAGCAAGGACCTTTGCACGTGCATGAAGCTCCATTCATGTGACTGGAGGGCATCTGCATGCACCACTAGCACAAATGGAGAAGTGTGTGTGTGCGTGCACCAATTTAACCTTCAGAGAACCCCAAGATGAAGTAATGGCAGATGAAGCCCAAACTGTCCAGCCCGCCAAAACGATGAAACAAGATGAAACAGTCCACCATGAGGACGCCAAACACTCAGAGGAATCTTCGGAGGAAGAAGATCCTGAAGTCAAGCTTCACAAGCAACCCAACGCACAGCACCGCAACAGCAAACAGCAAGAGAACACTTATAAGGCAGTTCTCTTACCTAGATGTAAAGGTTGTGGCGGCAGCCACCAACGCGCTGATTGCAGATTCCGGTCAGCCACATGCAGGGCCTGCAGCAAAACAGGCCATAGAAGCCATAGAAGTGTATGCCGCACTGGCGCCCGGCGCCCCCTCAAACCTAAACTCAAACTGCAGGTAGAGCTACAAGGAGTTCCTTGTAAAATGGAGTTGGACTCTGGCTCTGCTGTCTCCATTATTTCCCAGGACACCTTCAATTTCATGTGCAGTCGCAGCAGAAAATGGGCCAAGCTAAGGCCCTCTGACATAATTTTAACTGACTTTCAAAACTCTCAAGTCAAAGTTAAGGGAGAAGCCACCTTGGCCGTAAACTTTAAGGGGTTTTATGGGCACCTGGATGTCATAGTAGTAGGGGGCCAGAGAATGAGTCTCATAGGACTTGATTGGTTTGATACTTTAGGCATTCAAATAACTGGTATCAACCGGACACAAGCTGCAAATCTTTCGTCAGTTTGCGAGGACTTTGCAGACATTTTTGATTCAGCCCTAGGAACATACGCAGGCCCGCCTATCTCATTCAAGCTAGATCCCAACGTAGTTCCCATTAGGGTTAAGCCTCAAAGGGTCCCTTTTGCCGTCAAACATAAAATTGACTCAGAAATAGACAAGCTTGTAGAACAGGGCGTTTTACAACCAGTTGATGGTGGGGAGTGGGAAACTCCTATAGTCACTCCACTTAAGGCCAATGGAGAAATTAGAATATGTGCAGACTATAAATGTACTATTAACAAACCCCTTAAACAACACGCTTACTCTGTCCCAGTGCTGAACCACATTTTAGCTTCTTTGCAAGGGAGCACTATTTTTGCTAAATTAGATTTAGCACAGGCCTATCAGCAACTGCCGGTTGATGAGGCCACAGCCGCGGCTCAGACAATCGTGACTCACAGGGGGGATTTCAAAGTAAAGCATTTACAATTTGGAGTTAGCGTTGCTCCAGGCATTTTTCAGGGAATCATGGATCTCCTGAAGGAGCAAGCCAACCAGACTTTTAACAAATGCTGTGGCAACTCTGCTGATCAGTATGACTCTGGGGTGGGCCAACCTGGAGAGGCCAGCCAGAAAGCATCTAATTCCTTTGACTCAAGTGCATCAAGGGACATTGGTCTACCTGGCCCGATGGGTAAGCTGGTAGACCGGAAAGTGACTGGAACCCCAAGGCATTCCACAAGGGCACGCAAGCCTCCTTCTTATCTAACTGATTATGTTGTAAAATAAAGGAACTATAATGTTGCCTGTACTGTAATTTGTCACTGTACTGAAACAGTATTGGTGCTATGATGTTAAGTCTTGTAACTTGTACTGTTTGCTAATTATTGCTATGATGTTGTCTGATCTAAGAGGGGAGGGGTGTTATGTATTGGGCTCAGTTGTAACACCACGTGGTAAGCTGGAGCAGCTAACAGCTCTACAGCAGCCCAGACTTCAGGTCTCCAGTGTTGCTATTGGCTGTCCCTAGGTGGCAATGGGTTGCTTTAAACCTATTGGCTGCTGCCTAGGGGCCAGGCTATAATTTGCTGCAAGCTGCAGCCCAATTTTCAGTTCAGATCCTGCAAGCAATAAACCATGAGCTTTGTTGAACTCACTTGCCTCATCTCCTTTTCCTGTGCGAAGAACTCACTACACAACAGTGTCCACTTTTCATTGGCATATGTTAGAGCAGGTAGCACACACAGAACAGGCAGAGCCTCTTGTAATTTGTAAATCATACTCCTTCAATGCAATGTTTTTGCAGTTGTATTGTACCAGTGGTTTTTATTCATAAGTAATTATATTTTAATCTGATTAGAAATGTTACTATTTATAATCAAACAATTTACATTGCTTACAATGTAAAACCTGGAAGAAGAAAGTACAAAGGGCTGAGGGATCTGAATATATCTGTTGGGTGGAGTAGTTGAATTTTATTCTATTGAGTGGATGTTGGCTCTAAGTAAAATAATCCTTCTTATAAATTTATTTACATTATAAATTAGCATGACTGATAATCTTCATATACTTTTTAAACATATGAGGGGCTTGTCATTGGATTGCAGTTTGCTTTCCCTGCAACTGCAATGTTTTTATCACAGGGATCAAGTTGTTATCACTGCAAACTTTTTAATTGCCTCTGAAGAAAATCATGAGGTGCTTGTGGGTGAGTTTCATAATTACCTGTTTGAAACTTTCAATCTTTCCAAACTCAGATGTGTTAGAATATTATGTCTGTAATTCTTAGTAGAGTTGCTGGGAATTTTAATGCAACCAGCCTGGATTGTGTCAAATTAGGATGGCTGTAAAGCAGTTTGATTTATAATGAGAAAGGAAAAGGGGAAGAGGAACTTTAAATTACATTGAACCCGTATGGTTCTAGACCAGATATGTCAAACTACTGGCCCGTGGGCCGGATGTATCATGACAAAACTGCACTCACCCCATTGCCGGCAATGGGGGAAAAGTCACGATATGTCGTGCGATATCACATGACGTCATGAGTTTGACATGCCTGTTCTAGACTATATGGCAGATAGTAGCTATGTTAATATAAAGCGAAAAAACATGGGAATGCATTCTGATCCACTTTCACTCAGAAAGATTACTGTTTTAACCTGGGGAAATCATACATAATTACTGCATCTATCAATTACTTGTGGAAATAAAGTAGGGAGCATCCATTCCACTGTTCTAGTTTTCTTACAGGAAAGGTAAAAAAAATATCCAAAATAAATTGTGATAATCCAATAAATAATGAACTATAAAACAACATGTTATATCCAGTAAAAACATAGCTTTCATGGGATTGTACACTAATTCAAAATTGTTCCCTTTCCATAATAGTTTTTGGCATTGCTCCTATATAAAAACAGTCCCAAACTTAACAATTATCATGAAACTTCTTTGATTAACAGGAGAAGGCTTGTTCACAAGGCATATGTCCCCCCCACCCACCGCCTTCATAACTCTACTCCAGGGTTGTCAAACTGCCAGCCCATGGGCTGGACGGGTCACGAGGAAACCGCGCCCACCCCATTGCTGTCAATGGGAAAAACAGAGACATGTCTGCTCTACTCTTTAGTCATTATTTTTCAGTGGATTATTTTCTGAAACAAACCAACCCATAATTACCACCCTCAAACCAAACAAAAACAAATTAAAAAGCAAACATGAGATTTGGCCTTTGATATCCATATAGTAACATAAAATTATTATATATTTAATTTAGGCTTCATGCAATTAAAGTGAATCTCATTTCAGGACCATTGCTTTTACTGTGCAGATAGTTTATTCATGTAATTTTGTTTGATTATTTTTGTCCAGTATTTATTATCTATAATAAATAGTTCTAAAATTATCCTCAAACAGATTTTTTTCTTCAAATAGAACAATATAAAACACAAAATAAAAGATGTAAATCAGTTTGTCTGAAGTGGCATAGTGTCTCTTACTTGAGCAGGGGATTGGACTAGAAGGCCAAAGTCCCTTCCATTTTTGTTATTCTCTGTTCCATAATTTGAGAGCAATAATAAGGATTAAATAGTAATGATTAAATTCTTACATACTTTAAACCACATATAAAAAGGGATGCTTTGATTTCATTGAATTTTGTGACATTCCCCCTGTGGACAACTCTGTAAACATTCATGACTTAGTTTGGAAATTTGTACCAGTTTTGGATAGGTAGACTAATTATGGTTGGCCTCAAAATGTACATCTATCACAAACAGCAAAAATGTCAGAACTGGGCCTTGAGGTTAATCACACAAACCCTTTCCTGCAACAAATAATCCTTCTTGAATATTCTTTTACTCATGAAAGGAAAAGGAACACCACTGGAAGGGTTTACGTCTCATCATCCACAAAGGCAAGCAAGTACATTGGCTCCAGACAAGAAATGGTATTTTTTCTACCTGTGCTCAGAAGAAACATAATGTCCTGTTAGAATCAGGGAGCTTACAATCTTCTTAGGAGACGAGCATAGTCCCTCTGATTAGAAATTAATTATTTAATTAGCAAACTGACAATACGATAGGTTGTCTTGAGGAATACTTACAGCCACTACAGAGGATTTACAATTTTCTTGTAGGTAATGAATTGGGGAAAGAGCCAGTTTGGTTAGCGGTTAAGGCATCAGGTTAGAAATCAGGAGACCATGAGTTCTAGTCCTACCCGAGGCATGAAGCCACCTGAGTGAACTTGGGCCCATCATTGTATCAGCCCTAGGAAAAAGACAATGGCAAACCACTTTGAAATCTTGCCAAGAAAACTGCAAGGATTTGGCCAGGCAGTTGCCAACAGTCAAAAATTAACTCAAAAAGAGAAAGAAAGAAAGAAAGAAAGAAAGAAAGAAAGAAAGAAAGAAAGAAAGAAAGAAAGAAAGAAAGAAAGAAAGAAAGAAAAAAGAAACATGAATTGGGGAAGACTTAAGAGGCTTTGGAAACTGGTGGACAATTTTTGTGGCCACTATCAGACATTTGAGGACTGTTGTTACTAATGGCACTTACTCTGCCACAAACCATGAATGGTCTTCCATGCACATCACATCCTCTGAAGGATTGTGTTATTAATATATGCCATTGATGAGGAATTATGGATAAAACCCTAGAAACTCACATAGGGCTGCTTAGAAGAAGCATAGAAACAAGGGACTGGAATTGAATAGGAGAATACAGATGGTATTATTTCTGCAATCTTATATTCATTTATCAGGTAAGGATTTCTATTAACTTATTCATATGATTTGGGCAGTTCATATCATCTGTGAATTGGAGATTATCAAAGTAACTGAGATTCTATTAAGTTTGTTTCTTGAATTGCTGTTTTTCATTTGCTTTCTTTTCTTCACTGGATTTGAGCTATGACATGGTGCTCTGTAGTCATTTTTCTGAATGTAAAACCAAAGGGACTGCAATTCTTGCCTTGGCTTCTGTATCGGTTAGCTGATTTGTCATCCTCTGATGAGCATTTTAGCCTCAGCAACCCACCCAAGAGCTGGATTTCACAACGTTAACCACATCTTCCTTTTCTCTGTCATATTTATAGGATTTGGGGCCTGAAAAGAAGTAAATGAATCCTAAAAAAGGAAAAGAAAAAGAATAGAAAGTGAAGAACTCAAAGAAATCATGCCTATCACGATTAGGATAATATAGTCAATCTATCATAGATTATACAACAGTGGCCCATGATATTTCTATCTACAAACTCTATTTCATTATTTTTTAATTTATAAATGAATATACAGCCACAAGCCAAAAGCATGTAATTATATTAAAGGAATTTATTGCTGTTCCATAAAAAGTGCCAATGTTGTATAATGGCTACATGAGCCTTTTTTGATGGAGGGTCAGTTGTGCAGGGACAGTGAGTTCCAGAATAGATCATTTGGAAAACCACTGAAGAAGTGGTTGTTCTCCCAGATCTTGGGGAACAGAGTGATTTTGGAGTCCCCTTGTTTTGTTTTGTTTCATTTTTGTCTTGTTTTGAATATTTTGTTGTGTTGGTTAGTGGAACATTTCTCATTCTCTTTCTCTCTCTTTCTCTTTCCAGATACAATAGGTTGCTGTTTGTTTAATTGTAGGTCTTCGTAAGTCAATCAATCCCAACTAGCATGGGCAGCTCTTGGACTGTCCTAACCACTAGACAAGAACCAGAATATTGCTTTGGGAGTAGGAAATCCATTTTAAGTCCTCTTCACCATCCCTGGTAAAATAACTAATTAACTGAGTTTGGCCTGTTGGCCTACTTACTCTACAGCACAGGTCTGCAACCCTCGGCTCCGGAGCCGCATGCGGCTCTTTCAGCCGTCTCCTGCGGCTCCCAGTCCTCTGCCATGTGCAGTAAAAAAAAAAGTGGGACTAAAAAAGTTCAACCAATCAATTCAAATATGCAGGGTAGGTGCATATCTCGCCTTGGCTCCACTCTTCAGTCAAACCCTGTTCTGTGCATGTGTGCATGTATGCGCATGCGCACATATTTTTTGCGGCTCCCAGTTTTTCCTTTTGTGAGGGAATCGGTTCCAAGTGGCTCTTTCACTGTTTCAGGTTGCTGACCCCTGCTCTACAGCATCATATCATGAATAAAAGGAGGATGAGGAAAATACATACTTTAGAATAAATGTGATAACTAAAGAATGATTCAAAAATCAAAAACAGAGTTATTATGAAAAACATCCAGAAAAATTAAATGGAAAGAGGTTTTAACAAGAATGTTTTTAAAACCTGCTTGAAAAAAAATCACATGATAGATAAAATACTTACCATTAACCTCTACAGCAGCATCTATTCGACCACTAATTCCTGAAAATTCATCCTCAATACTCTTTGGGAAGTCTTTGTTCATCTTCCGTTTTGATTCATCATAGCTTGAAAAAAAGGAACATTGTAAAGGGGAAGTTCTATGTATAAATGTAGTGTTTGAAAAAAAAAGTGTTACATAAGAGTTGAGGTGAACTTAGAAATTTATTTTGTTATAATTCTTGCAATATCACAGGGTTTAATTAAGCCCTTTTTCTAACTATGTCTTTGCCTTTTTTCTTAAATATATACACTTGAATCCAAATGCTGTACAACTCTTGACAATAGCATCGAAGTCAATGGTCATCACTATACCTCCAAGCAGAGAATTATAGCAAATATATATGTGTATGTGAAGGAAATATTTATCTTTCTGAGTTGCAAATATTTTAATTCTATTTTCACTAAACCTATTTAGATATGTGGTGCCCTGTATTTGTCCATTTGTGACATCACGTGTCCATTGCTTTGGACAACATCTTTAATTAATGTGGAAGATATTTTATTTATTTATTTTTTATTTTTGGGACTTATATGCCGCCCTATCTCCCGAAGGACTCAGGGCGGCTAACAACAATAAAAAAACGATACAAAAGGTAAAATAAATTAAATAAACAGCCCCAATAAATAAGTTAAACTAAACAATTAAAAATTAAAAACATTTTTTAAAACCCTGTCGTCAGTCCAGGTCAGCCTGATGAAAAAGGAATGTTTTAAGGCCGCGGTGAAAGGACCGGATATCCGGGGCCATCCGGAGCTCAAGGGGGAGTTGGTTCCACAGGGCTGGCACTCCCACAGAGAAGGCCCTCCCTCTGGGGGTCACCAGCCGACATTGTCTAGCCGACGGCACCCTGAGGAGGCCCTCTCTGTGTGAGCGCACTGGGTGATGGGAAGTCGTAACCGGTAACCAATTCAGCTCATGCAGGAGGGGTGTAATATGGGAGTATCGGGATGCTCCCATCACTACCCATGCGGCCGCATTCTGCACCAGCTGGAGCCTCCGGGTGGTCTTCAAGGGCAGCCCCATGTAGAGAGCATTGCAATAATCTATACGGGAGGTAACAAGTGTGTGAGTGACTGTACGTAGGGCATCTCGGTCCAGATAGGGGCGCAACTGGCGCAACAGGCGAACCTGGGCAAATGCCCCCCTCGCCACGACACCCAATATGATCTTCAAAACTGAGTCGTGAGTCCAGGAGGACGCCTAAATTGCATGCCCAATCAACAGGAGGTAACACCTCTCCTACCATAACCAAAGATGGAACCTCTTGGACAAGTCGAGATGCTGGTACGTAAAGCCACTCAGTCTTGGCCGGGTTGAGCTGGAGCCTGTTCTTCCCCATCCAAATCCGTACCGCTTCCAGGCAACGGGACATCACGTCGAGGGCATCGCTGGGTTGGTTCAGGGTGGAGATGAAAAGCATATTGATGATACCTCACCCCGAAACCACAGATGATCTCACCCAGTGGCTTCATATAGATGTTGAACAGGAGAGGTGAGAGTACCAACCCCTGAGGCACCCCACAATTAAGGGGCCTAGGGGTTGACCTCTGCCCTCCTGCCAACACCATCTGCGAATGGCCCGAGAGGTACGGTGCCTCCTACTCCCAACCCCTCAAGACTTCACAGCAAGATACCATGGTTGATGGTATCAAAAGCTGCTGAGAGGTCTAATAGGACCAGGACAGAGGAATAACCCCTGTCTTGGGCCTGCCAGAGATCATCCACCAGCGCGACCAATGCCGTCTCCGTGCTGTATCCGGGCCTGAAACCTGATTGGTATGGATCCAGATACTCAGTTTCCTCTAGGACCAAAGGGAGCTACCGTGCCACCACGCTCTCAACAACCTTCGCAAGGAAGCAAAGGTTGGAGACAGGATGAAAGTTATTTAAAATAGCTGTATCCAAGGCAGGTTTCTTGAGGAGGGGCCTTACCACCGCCTCTTTCAAGGTGGCAGGGAAGCACCCCTCACTCAAGGAAGCATTAATAACTGCCAGGAGCCAGCCTCATGTAACCTCCCGAGCCGCATAAACCAGCCAGGAGGGACACGGGTCCAACAAACACGTGGCAGCACTTAATTTCCCCATGATCCTGTCCACTTCATCCGGAGTCACAGGATCAAACTCTTCCCATATATTATCGGACAAACCCATCGCTTCCCCCTCGTCAGATACTGCCCAGTCGGAGTCCAGGCCAGCCTGAATCTGAGCGATTTTATCCACCAGATACTCACTAAACTCCTCGGCCCGTCCCCGCAAGGGGTCCTCTCCCGTCCCCTGATTTAAAAGGGAGCTGGTCACCCTAAACAGGGCGGCTGGGCAGTTATCTGTGGATGCAATGAGGGTGGCAAAGTGAGCATGCTTCGCCACCTCCATTGCCACAAGATAAGATCTAGAACAGGATATATATGACTTGCAAAATGAACTGAATATGCACCTCAATATTTACTTATTAGGGCCAAGATTTTAAATGCTACTGAATGAAAATCTCATCAATTAAAATCATGCTCCTATGCTATCTTGACATTTTTCCTGGCAAGAAATGAAAAGAGGAGAAAGTGGATTGCCCATTTGTAAGTAATTAATCCAGGAAAAATCCAGTTTCAATCTGATTCATGTAAGGAAATCTGCATTTGATTTTTATGTAACTTTCCCATTTGTAAACTGATAAAGAAAGAAGAAATTTCAAGGCATGTTAGGAAAGAAACAATGCAATCACAATGAGAAATGTAAAAGTTATGTAATTAAGGGTACAATCACACCTTTCTATATGTTGGCTAAATAGATGCAGGATATCTCTTTTACTGGCTGAGGCAATATTCCAGTATTATGAACAAGACAGTATTTTTCCCCTTGGTCTCTTGTTCAGCACTTAGGAATGAAATTTCATGACTGATTATTTAAAGCCTATATTATTAGGAGACAATAAACCTGTAAAATTCATCTTCTACAAAGAAGAATGTCTTCTTTTCATCTTTCAGGTAGACGGCCGCATCTATGTGTAGGACATTTTTAGGAAATCCAAAATCTGCAATAGATCGAGGAGGGCCCTGCATGTGGAAACCATGGGTTGTCCAATAATGAGGACCTGGAGAACAATAAATAAATAAATATGATGACTCTACATAACCTTGTAATTTGAATTTCCAATTTTAATTGGATATCCTTGGGTACTTCCACACAAAGCCTTTTCAATGCTCTGGAATCAATTCAAATCTGTGTGATCACCTGCCCTTGTTTGGTTTTCACAATTTCTGACTCAGTCTGAACAAAACTTCATGGACCATGAGAGATGCATCATTATTTGAAGTTGCTTAGTGGGATAAATGTAAAAATAAAAACTGCTGCCTAGAAGAGGAAGTTGCCACCAACATTTACACCAAATGGCACAATTGCTACTCTATTTTTAATACCTGAAAATGCCATTTGGTGTAGATGTTGGTGGCAACCTCCTCTTCTAAGTAGAAGTTTTTATTTTTGCAATTCTTACACTAAGCAACTCAAATAATGATGCAGAATAGAACAACAATAATTATTAATATCAATTACAAAAGGCAGCTTTATTTGGAGCAGCTTACATTTTTCAATGATACCTTTAATATCATCAAACCACAACATCTGCCTAGCCCAAATCCTTGGGAAAGACTTGCTAGTTAATACTCTTAACACTCTAGAGTTAATCCTGGTAGTAATCTGGGTGTTGATTGCTGCAGAACAGCAGTCTTCATTGTTATTGACACTTTTTCTCCAGAATCTCCTTCAAAATTATGTGGTGTTATATGATTGACTAAGTTGAGCATAATCCATCAAGGAAATGTTATGCCTCCTGCTTGTGATTGAAAAAGAGCAACTGCTAGTAGAAATTTTCTTTTTTCTCTGCCTCCACTGTGCTGCTGGTACAGGCCCAGTAATTATAAGGGGCAGTAATAGCAGTCTTTCACACAAGACTGATTTTAAGGTAAACTAGAACCTTGGTTAAAGGTTACTATTACACAAATGATGAATACACATTCTCAGATCTAGTTTCCTAAGAAAACAACGCCAACAAAAACAACATATGTTTTCAAAACTGACCGACCCTTGAAAAAAAATGCAATTCCTCTCTCAGCTATTTCATAGGCAGCATCCACATTTGACATGAGCTGAGGGAAAGAGCTGGTAATGCTGAGTGGTTGCACATGGCTTGTGAGTTGAGCCTGCCTTCTCCAGAAGTACCTATTGAGACGGAGAAAGATAAAGAGAAGAAAAGAAAAGGGGAGGCTTACTGCACAGCAAACATACCCTAGGACTTTTGAGAGCACATGGTAATGAGCTTGCAAAATGACTTTATGGGAAGCTTGCTTATTCATAAAATAGGTGCTAAGTTGAGCTTGATCAATCCAAAGATACACATTTACCACCTAGCTAGAGGCATCCAGAGAAAAGCCAAAAGGCCAATGTGATAGATTTAATCATGCATTCCAAGCTCTGCCCCCCTTTGTACATACAGCACGTGTGGCACTGAAACCAGAATTCTACTTCTACTTTATGCACAAAGCTATTGGGTTACTTTGGGCCAGTCATTCTGTGTCAGCATGAGGAAGGAGGCGGCAATGGCAAAGCACTTCTAAAAATGTTATTAAGGAAACTGCATGGGTCAACATCCACCCCCATACCTATTAAAAATTGAGGAAAAATAAGAAGTCGGGAAGGGGAGTGTCAGGGAAGATGCCTACCCTTTATTTTGGAGGACATTTTAACACTGGGAAATTCATGCAATACTTAGGATTTCTATTTACTGGTATTGTTAAATGTCTATCCAGGTCATCCAGGTCATAGTTATCCCAAAGATGCTTTGTTCACGACTTTCTTGTTTTTTCTTTGAAGACATTTCGCTTCTCATCCAAGAAGCTTATTTAGCTCTGACTGGATAGTGGGGAATGGAAGGATTTATACTGCTTGCAGACAGCTGGTCATTTGCATTCTTTTAGAGAGTCATCTATCTTCAGTCTACCAGACAGTCCTTTCAACAGTTCCAAGAAGGCTCCACACCCATTCACTTAGCAACAGAAATTTTGGGTTCAGTTGTGAGTGAGGACTACCTGTAAAAGTAATTTCCATGCCCTTCCCTCCCAAGTTCTTTATTGAAATTCAGAGATAAATGGAGCTGGGATTGCTTTCTCTTTATTTTCCTAGTGCTACACCATATTCATCCATCCACATCTCTACACACAAAAAATGATCATGGTATCATCTAGAAACTGACCATTTTGCTGGACCAGAGACACCAAAGACAAAAATTCATACTCTTGTATCTTCTCATTTAGACTACTACAATTTGCCTTGTCCAGGACTGCCCTTGAACATGTCACAAAAACTGCAGAAGGCCTAGAATGTGCCGACCCAGTTGAATAACACTTTCCTGCAGGACCCTGCCTTGACTGATGGTGGACTTCTGAGCCAAGGGACTGATGCTTATCTATAAACACTTCTATGAATTGTTGTCTTCTTTTTTTTTTAATCCCATTTGTATCCCGCCCTTCTCCGAAGACTCAGGGCAGCTTACAATCTAAAGCACAAATCAATGTGCTTAGCAATAGCCTTCATTCTATGTATATGCCTGCTTATTAGGGCTTTCGGGGGGCCCCAAGCGGCATTTTTACAAAGTCAGCTTATTGCCCCCAACAATCTGGGTCCTCATTTTACCTACCTCGGAAGGATGGAAGGCTGAGTCAACCTTGAGCCTTGTGGGACTCGAACCTGCACTAATTCCAGGCAGCTGGTGTTACTTAAGGAGGCATTAGCCCACTGCTCCACCAAGGCTCTTCAGGCAGAATCTACCTGCCTTACACAATCTAGTAAGGAGAGGATGCTGCAGGATCCAGCCTGATAGAGACTGGGGGGCTGAGATCCAGAGAATGATATTCTCAGCAATAGTCCCATCTCTCTGGATCAGTTTACCCCCATAAGGTAGATATGCTGAAATCAGTACTCTTCAGAGGGGACATTCTATGACAACAGTTTTTAGTTACAGTTGTTATTAATAGCACCGATTGTTTTTTAAGGGCTTGACTTTGTATTTTATTGATGTTTTATTTAAGCTGCCTAAAACTGTGAGAATAGACAGCACAGAAAATAAATCTTTTAACACTTCATGTGAGTCATTGTATCTCTCTCCTTTTTTCTCTGCCAGACACGACAGAAGTCACGTCGAATGGCAAAATCATTGAGTCATTCCACAGCAGGAAGCAGAAAAAGGGGATTTTTAGGTGGGTTTTCAGAACCAAGAGTTGTGTGTGAAACAATCTTGTCAAAGGGGATGTTGCCTTCATTCCCAATATATTCCCATATAGCTGAAAACTGGCCTTCCAAAAAACAAACAAGCCAAGACCGTATTACTCTTCTAGAAATAAAACGTAATAGTCTACTGTCTACTGTGGGACACCGAATAAAGAAAGAATCTTACCTGTCTTTGAAGAAAAGTAACTCTTTCCCCAGCATTGTTACAGCATCAAATGAAAATTTGGAGTCACAATGATCTGGACTGTATGGTGTTGGTAGGTTGGAAAAAGGTTGACGTGAAACCTGAGGCTTTCGGGATCCAAATTCCCTTGGCCCTAGAAGATGATTCTCTTTGAACTAGGAGTGAAAACTCATTGTATGTGGCTGATATATTGTATTACTTACACATTTGCAATCCTCCAGAATTAGATAGATGGAGGGATAGATAGAAAGATAGAGATTATATAGTATTAGTATTACTTCTGAACAGTTCTAATTAAAAAAAACCCAGTTCCATTAAAATAGTCGTACTGAAATATATTTCAAGCCAAACCAAATCTCTTCAGTTGCAGAATGTGTGGCAAAATGTATACATTGATAAGGGATATTAATTGTTAACACTATTTATAGGAGAGCGGAAAAAATGAAAATAGTGTTTTAACATGAGCTTTGCAGTAGTTATACATAATCTGCACCCCTAGAACTGTGGTTGGGTATCCATGGAGTTATAGTTAAGAAAGTCAAGATGGCAGCCATCATGATATGATCAAAGACTTACCCATGGCACACACAAAAAACAGGTAGTTTCAATTATTATTATTTTTATTTATTTTAATCCCATTTGTATCCCCCCCTTCTCCGAAGACTCAGGGCGGCTTACAATTTAAGCACAAACCAATGTGCTTAGCAATTACACGGTCAGTGGCCACCATCTTTATATTTAACCATACCTTCCAGATGTGTCTGGGGACCTTTGTAATATCTGAAGCCCCTTTGATACAATTGCTGAAAATCTGATAGCAGAGTTTCTCATCATTTTAAAACATAAATCATGTAAGAAGTGGGGGGGGGGAAATCAAGTTTAGACCATAATAGAGAATCTTTCCCCAAACTCCTGGGGAAATTAAAATGAAACAAAAATGTTCTGTCCATTTTCCCAAATCACCTCATAATAAAAGTAGAAAATGTGGGCTGGAGAAGAACGTGAACGACTGTTTAGCATAGGGTAGTTAATTTTTTTTTTTTTTTTTTTTATTACATTTATATCCCGCCCTTCTCCGAAGACTCAGGGCGGCTTACAAGCTTAGCAGTAGCCTTCATTCTATGTATATGCCTGCTTGTTAGGGCTTTCATACACCCCCCCAAGCGGCATTATTACAAAGTCAGCTTATTGCCCCCAACAATCTGGGTCCTCATTTTACCTACCTCGGAAGGATGGAAGGCTGAGTCAACCTTGAGCCTGGTGGGATGCGAACCTGCACTAATTGCAGGCAGCTGGTGTTACTTAAGGAGGCATCAGCCCACTGCTCCACCAAGGCTCTCTAAATGCATCTATGTCTATACACCCAACAAAGAAATCTTAATGTGAATTTGAGCTAGAAAGTTGGTTGAACTCAGCCAATTGTGGTTTCTCAACAGCCATAATTTAGTATGGAGTCATTGGTGCTCCCAGAGTTTGGCTGTTTTCTTCCAAAAGTTTCATTACCAAACTAGGTAACACCATTAGTGCTAGTGGGGAATGGGGTTTGCTGTCATTTTGCCCTGTCGGTATTGGTGGGAGTGGTGATCCCTTGATTAAGTTGTTGTTTATGGTATTCAGACAAACAAGCTAACAGTAAGTAACAGCCCAAGATTCCCCACAGATCAACCTTGAATTAAAAATATTCTCTTCTAAAGTTTAGTATGATGACATCTGGTAATGATTAGTAAGTGTTAATTAATCATAGCCAGATTAGAAATTTATTTCAATTAATATTAATATGTCCTACTTTATAAAATGGAGATAGCACTGCATAAACGAAGAATGCAAATGTTTTGCATGAGTTACTAAAAAAAAGAAGGACTAGTTGTAAGGAAGTAAATAAATTAAATCTAAAGAATTTAAATGTTAAGAGGTAAACTTTTTTAAAAAGCCATATGAACTACCATATAATGCCTGAATCCCTTTCACATCATCTTTTGGGAGTCGGAAACCAAAGGGATGCTGATATTTGTAGGTCGGATACATCAAAGACGATGGATCAGTAGAATGGGCAAGGCCCAGTGCATGGCCAAATTCATGAGCAGCAACAGTGAATAAGTTGAATCCTATATAATAAAGATATAATGTTAATATTAGTAATATCTATAGGTTTATTGGATTCCTTGCTACTGATTGTGATGATAACTAGGGATCATTTGAGTTAAGTACTCAAAGCCAAAAGTCATAACTTTATTGTCCGATAATAGTCTGATGATACAATTTCCAGCTACAATAGAGCTGAAAACAACATTCTGCAGTATATGTATGATAAAGCAAAAAGTTTGAATATGATGACATTGTACAAGCAGAAATGGATGCTGGACTGTATAGTAAATATGAAAACAGATATTTCCCCTCTTTTTGGAACAACTGAATTAATTAATTACTTTTCATTTAGCGCTTTCCTTCCGTGCTTAGCATGATTGACTATCAACAACAGCAACAGCAATTTAAGACTTCAAATTTATAAAAGAGAATAAAATTCTATGCTAATTTTGCAGGAATTTCTCATTCTTTGGGAAAAAAAAACTAAGAAGGATATTTATATTCTGTACTGTTGCAAAATCAAGCTTTGTAAGTCAATGTTCCCAATAAAAAAGAATATTTGCAACTCAGGGTTGAAATGAGGGGTCCTTGATGCTCTCTGAGCTTGGATGTCACCTAGTTTGGATAATGAAATGTCTGCAAGAAAACAACTAAGCTCAGAGAGCACCAAGGACCCCTTAAGTCAATGTTCATGTAATTTAGCTGTTTCCCCCCCCCCCATAAAATGTAGCTCTTGAGATTTTATATACATGAAGTACAAGCCATATGTTAAAAAGGTAAAGGTAAAGGTTCCCCCGCACATGTGTGCTAGTCGTTTCCAACTCTAGGGGCCGGTGCTCATCTCCATTTCAAAGCCGAAGAGCCAGCGCTTGTCCAAGGACGTCTCCGTGGTCATGTGGCCGGCATGACTAGACACCAAAGGCGCACGGAGCGCTGTTACCTTCCCACCGTAGTGGTCCCTATTTTTCTACTTGCATTTTTACGTGCTTTCGAACTGCTAGGTTGGCAGAAGCTGGGACAAGTAACAGGCGCTCACTCTGTTACACGGCACTCAGGATTCAACCCGCCAAACTGCCGACCTTCTGATTGACAAGCTCTATAAACAGTTGATAGCCCTGATCTTCCAGGGTTGGGAAGAATTCATAAATCAAGGAAGATCTGTACTGGATCTACTGAAAAGCAAACTGTACTGTTGAACTAAACCTTGTGCATTGCAAAATATAGTGATTTTCCTGTTACTGAAGGACCAAGATGAATCCTTTTCTTCAGTTCATTTATGGTTGCTTGTGTATTTATTTATACAGAGGTCTGGTTTTGAACAAATTGCCCTTTTAAAGTATTTTCAGGTTAGGGTATAGTTTTATGCCTACCATTCATCCCCATCGTCCACTTCTCTGCATTGTCAAAATGAGTGTCTCCACCTAGACCTTCCCCAGGTGCAAAAGCATGTGCTAAGGTCCCTCGTGGCCCATCAAATGGGTAGGAGTCCCCATGGTCTATCAGAATATAGAAACAAAATGTGACCTTAGAATAATTAGAGAGTTAGGACATATTGTGAACTGTGTGGTGTTTTTTCATCCTTAGTATACGAGAATGCTATAAATGGAAGGGTTTCCGTGGAATTTGGCAATAATTGTAGAATTGCTCTCAAATAAACCAGTGACTGGATACAAAGACCAAATAGCCATTTCCTTTTAAGACAATCCTTCATAAATTAGAATGCAGTTTTTAACTTGGATTTTTTTTTTACCACTAGCATTCAGTGAATCAGAACAGAAGGTCCAGGATATCATCTGAAATAATATCCTTCCTTCCTTCCTTCCTTCCTTCCTTCCTTCCTTCCTTCCTTCCTTCCTTCCTTCCTTCCTTCCTTCCTTCCTTCCTTCCTTCCTTCCTTCCTTCCTTCCTTCCTTCCTTCATGTTTGGATTCTTTGTTTGGCTCCCTGTATAGCAAAATTAATACAGGTACTCCTTCACTTACAAGTTTATGTTTAACAAAAATTTGACACTATAATGCTGTTGGAAAAAGTGACTTACAACCCATCCTTGAAGTTCTGACCATTGCAACAGACATGTGATCAGAATTTGGGTACTTGGTAAATGGCTTGCATTATGATGGTTGCAGCATCTTGTGGTCATGCGATCATATTTTGCAGCCTTCCCAGCTGGCTTCGACAGGCAAACTGAATTTGGGAAGCTGGATTCACCTTATGATCCACTTAACGACCACAGTGATTCACTTAATGACAGTAGTAAAAATGATCATAAAATGAGATCTGGCCACGAGATGACTCGCTTTATAACTGTAACAATTTACAATGGAAATTCCAGTTCCAATTATGGTTGTAAGTCAAGGATTATCTGTAGAAGTTGTATATTTCAAAGGGCTACTGAGCATCACTTTACAAATTGATTTAAAAGTGTGAAATTAGATAGGATTCTTATTAAAATAGGAGCCAGATAAATTTCTCCCTCACATTCTTCTACTTACATTTTTCTGTATCTCTACCAGTCCTGTATCTTAGCAGCTATTGGCTAAGAAGAATAAATGCCTTCTCCTTTACTTTTGCCAAACTGACTTCTTCTAGACATTTACTTACCACTTTAAATATCACAAGAAATATAGCACATCATATTTTTTTCAACAGATGAAAGTGTTCCCTAAAAGATACCCCACGTTCACCTTATCCATACTCATAAGGGGGTCTTCCAACCCAAAAGGGCTTATAAACACAATAGTTGCATTATTTTGAAAACGTTGTCAGCTCTTTCCCAGTATAAACTTAGCCTATTAAGAATAAAGGCAAATATCTGAAATTTGGTATGAGGGATATTACCAAGAGCAGTTACCTCCATTTTCAAATGAGATCATGATATCTGCTTCTCCTGTTTTTGCCTTTATGAAGTTCAGTGGGGCAGCAGCACTCCATGTTCTCAGACCCATCTCTACAGCCTTGTCAACCTCTGCCTGAGTTAGGCTAGACGTGTATTTTTTTAGCCTGTGGAGAAGAATGCACATGCAGAATTAATAATTTAATTTAATAATTTGATTTCTATACCGCCCTTCTCCCGAAGGACTCAGGGCGGTGAACAGGGCAATACACAATAAAAATCGAATACAAAAATTAAAAAGCCATTAAACATCATGCCCATAAAATCAATACATATTAAAGTTAAAACCAGTTTTAAAAACCCAACCCCATCCCATCAGACCAGGCCAGCTTGTTCAAAAAAGAATGTTTTGAGATCGCGCCGGAAGGAGCGAAGGTCGGGGGCCATCCGGAGCTCAACTGGTAAGTGGTTCCAAAGGTCTGGTGCGCCCACAGAGAACGCTCTCCCCCTGGGGGTCACCAATCGGCATTCTTTGATCGGCGGCACCCTGAGGAGGCCCTCTCTGTGGGAGCGCACTGGACGGAGGGAAGTTGACGCCGGCCGCAGGTGTTGCTGTAGGTAATCCGGACCCATGCCAAAAGAATATAACAAGGCTGAGCCCAAGGGAGGGGTTAAATGGGTCATTAGTCTCAAGTCCCTTCAAGCCCACAAGATTTCTAAGTCCAGCCCACCTTGAATTCCATTGACTCTTATCTACCACCAATTTGCTTTGACCATTAGTGGTTCAGATTCTTGCAGAGAGCTTAAGTTTGCAATAAAACTATATATTCATTTGAACCGCCTGGACTCCTGATTTCCTGTGCTTGACAGCACATATGAAAAGATGGGAATGAGACTATAATGTAGCTAGTTAGGGAAAGGGTCTCAGAGTACGTGAAGCAGTTATAAAGCAATCATAACTATGGACATCAAGGCAATGTTCTTATTTGGAGGTTTTTCTTGAGGTTTGCAGAATTCTTCATCAGGCATTATGGTTGCAAAAAAGAAAGGGCAGAGAAGCAAAAACGAAAAGAAAAGAAAAAAGTTATAAAAGAAAGAGGGAAATAGTTTGATCTTATTTTGATCTATGGAACAAGGAATTACAGATAGCCCTTGAATTACAACACTTAGTTTAGTGACCATTACACAGCACTGAAAAAAGTGACTCCTGACCATTTTCCACACTTACAACCATTACACCAACCTCATGGGCATGAGATCAAAATTCAGATGCTTTTCAACTGATTCATATTTATGACAGTTGCAGGTGCCCCGGGGCCATGTGATCACCTTTTGTGACTTTCTGACAAAGTCAGTGAGGAAACTCAATTCATGTAACAGCTGTGTTATTAACTTAACAACTGCAGTGATTCACTTAATAACTGTGGCAAGAAAGTTCATAAAATGGGGCAAAATTTAACAATTGTCTCATTTAGCAGTAGAAATTGTGGGCTCAGTTGTGGTTGAGGATTACCTGCATTGTTTATTTTCAAAAGAAATTGGATTAAAAAAAATCTATGAAAAAATTATTGCATGGCAACACTTTAAATTTAATAGACGGAAAAGCCTGTAAACAGCAGTTCATAGTTTAAAGCCATACAATTGTTTACGATAGTTTGCAGTGATAGTTTTAAGCATCCTGTAGATGGCGCTCTAGTTATTTGTGAGTTATTAGTTGAATCAATCATTCTGATGGTGTTGGTCAGAAAAAAATTTCATGTAATGCCCACTCAACTTGTCAATGGATCTTGATGAAGGGGGAAAAAAAACCCTCTTTTTTCTTTTTCAATTTTTGTCTAGATTTTTTTAATGCAACTGTGTTATCTGAATATGAACTTTTAAAATATTGAAAGATAGAAGGTAAGGTATGAAAGATGGGATATTTTCACGCGAATGTATCTTATTTGAAATATCATAAGGATGTATCTCACATCTTAAACTTACACCTGCATATATGAGTAGCTTCCTTTGAAAAATATAGACTGAGGATGAAGGTTCGTTCTCCGAGCTTGTGGGTTGGTTTCTGAATGTTTTGTTACCAGGCTAGGTAACATTTTCACCAAGCCTGGTAACGAAACATTCAGAAACCAACCAACAAGCTTGGAGAACAAATCTTCACCCTCATCCTACACCCGAGCTACAGATATTAACCACTATTGCAAATATAGGTTGGTATGTTTGTTAGTGATGTTTGACTCCTGATGGTCATACCTTTGGGGAAATATTAAAATCCTATATCACCGAAGTACTGGCAAATGCTACTTGTGCAGTCAATAAGCAAGAGAGAGATTTGCCCACCTCCCTCAAATGGCAAATGTTGATATACCTCTATAATCTGTAATGCATAGGTGACTGGCAAAACAAGAAGACATCTAAATGGCAGAATAGCAAATAGCAAATAATATATGCAGTGTATGCCTCCCAGCATACACAAAGGACAGCACAGCAGGAGGCTGATGGTGCAGATCAGCAGAGGGGCTGGACAGCTCCGGGCGATAACTGCTCACTCAGGATAAGCCTAATGACTTAAGCTGTTGACAGCCCCAGGCATGGTCAGCCTGGTGGGAAGCCAGGATCTACACCCATTGTCACCTGCACTGGCAGGAAGCCCAGGTTTGAACTGATTGGATGCCATCCACCTGGGCAGGTACAAATAGATGCCAGGCTTCCCTGTTTCCCCAGTTTGTTCTGTTCAGAATAAACTCATCTTTACCCCAGCTCTGTGTCCGTCTCTATGTGAAGCACGCGACTTTACAATATAGATATTTGAAGAATGTTAATTCATTACCTGTATGTCAGTGTCCCTTTCTTCCACTTAGGTTCTCCTGGGAAAAGTCGATAGTTTGCTATATCAGGGACACCACAGCGAGGCTTCTTTATTATATCCATAGTGCTGTGGTCCAACTTCCCGGTGACTTGTAAGCCAAAGAAAGTTTGCATCTGCTGGACTTTCCTTGTCATGGAATTGCCGTCACTGATCATTTCTCCAGCTTGGTGTCTTCCTTTTGGTGTGTAGTATTTGTCAAGGTATTCCTAAAGGCAGAGACGTAAAGGAGTAAGTTCTCCTCTTATACATCAGAGGGGGAAGGAGATGACAAACAAATGTACAGCTTTGCATAAAATTAGGAAGCCCTCATTTAAATACTGTATAGATCTATGTCTGCTATAACGTATTCCTGAATTGCTTGTGCTGTGTTCATCTATTTAGTAACCCCTCTTCTTTAAAAAATAATCTTCCATCAGGTTACAATAAAACAACCCAAAACTACCATACTAAATTCCAGAGTGAAATACTCAAACTAAATTGTGACAATATTACCGTACACAAAATTTACAAAATGAGATAGAAATAAAATTTAAAACCTAGTCGAATAGTACATATTAACTGATTCCAATCGCTACTAAATTATCTGTATAATAAAAGTTGACATCATTATCATCATCATCATCAATATAATGTTTATGTGAATTGGTGCTCTGAATATTGTCTTCAATTGTTCAGTTGATCATTGTGGCTCGGAAACTTTAAAGCTCCTTATTATTTTTGTATACGATGTTTTCAAGAAGTCTTTAAATATTCTATAGCTATTTAAACTGGATAGGTTTTTCAAGCCCGGTGTGATATAGTTAATTAAATAACAGTTTGCTGCTTTTAAAATGATGGTTGTAATCTCTGCATTTACAGTGTCCATTTAGTGAGGTAGCTATAGTTTGCTTAACTATGGTGTATTAAACAAATCAAAGATGCAATGGATTTGTAGTATGCATTAAATTATAATCATACATCAGCCACATTGGTTTGGTTTACACAACTTGTAAAACTCAACTATATTGTGACTCAGCACATTACATGGCTATTTTATCATTTATTTGACAGTCTTCTCCAACCTGGAATTTCCCGGATGTGTTGGGATTGCGGCTCTCAAGATTATCAGTTGCCAACAGATGTTAATCCGGAAGCTGCAAGATTATTGAAATATATATCATCACTATGCCAAGCAGACATATGTGTTTGGTGTCTATGTGTACGAGGGAAACAGATGAAATGTGCCTTATTATAGTGTGACCTGAATCCTATGATTTACATATTTGTAAACCAAAGCATAAAAACTTTGCATCTTAACATGCAAATAGGAAGATATCATTTTTTTCCTTCCTTACTAACATTTAGAATTATGGTCACTCTAATGCAGGTTAACAATTTCCAAAAATGCTTTCCTAAAGTTATTAAAATGTTATGAAATTGAATTTCCAGTAGCTTAACATTTCTAATGATCCATATAGTTACAGGTTGCATAAAGTGCAGGCTTAATATTTAAAGCAAGATTCTGTTATATTTCCAGTATGAGTCTTCAAGACTTAAGACCCTGTTGACATTTAAAGCCTATTTCCCCCAATTGTACGGGAAAAGGAAATAACAAAACCACATGTCTTCTTCTAAATGGTGACAATGGTATCATCATTTGTGATAGAAATGCAGTGTTTCACTTACATACACAGCAGGATAAAAATGTTTGTCATGCAATAGAAAAGAGTTAAAACATCTTTCCTAATTTCTTCATAGGGCTACTAAGGGCGGAATCTATAAAACTATAACTTGTTTATCATAACATTTGAACAAAACTCTGCTGCATTGAAATTAAGTCCTGTTGATACCTACACAACCTATTTTTGGTATATGGTAGGCAGATGATCAGAGGACTGGAGACTAAAACATATGAAGAACATTTGTAGGAATTGAGTATGTCTAGTTTAATGAAAAGAATGACTGGGGTGACATGAAGCAGTGTTCCAATATCTAAGGGACTGCCAGAAAGAAGAGGGGGTCAACCTATTTTCCAAAGCACCTGAAGGCAGGACAAGAAGAAATGGATGTAAACTGAACAAAGAGAGAAGCAACCTAGAACTAAGGAGAAATTTCCTGACAGATAATTAATCAGTGGATAACTTGCCTTCTGAAGTTGAGGGTGCTCAGACACTGGAGGTTTTTAAGAAGAGATTGGACAACCATTTGTCTGAAATCATATAGCATCTCCTGCTTGAGCATGGGGTTGGACTAGAAGACTTCTCAGGTCCCTTCCAACTCTGTTATTCTGTTCTGTTCAGTTATGCTAACAGTTAAGCTCAGTTCAATTGAAAAATACAGTAGGACTTAGGCATTCAAATGTACACCTAAAATTGCAGCCTAAATCATTAAAGCATGCAAACCATTACCAACCTGGGCAATGTAGAAATCACTCCAGTTGGATGTTTTTGGCAATGCAAAAAGAGCCGGGGCTGCAGCTGAGTATTTCAAACAAAATATCAAAAGTAAAGCTGGGGAGAAGATGCAAAACACCTCCATTTCTTCCTACATATGAAGAGTGGCTTGAGAAGAGCAGACAAAGAGATCCCATTCTCCTTTTATAGAGGAAACCTGGTTTGGAAGCTAAGAGCTAAGATGACTCATGTCTCAGAAGGTAATTACACAGCTTAAAGCTTTGATGAAGGGGTAACACACCAGTACTTAGAGGAAAAGTTGGATTCTTTCTAACTCATTAAAAAACATAGGCAAGAAAGAAACATTATAGAATGCTACAGAAATTCAGTGTGTTGGATCCAGAGCAGAACATCAGTTTTATAACCATACTTATTGCTTCTTCACATTCCAATTACATCTACCGCCCCTTCTAAGAACCTCTTCGGAATATCAGAGGACTTATTCCATATATCATATAAAGCGTATTACCTATGAAATGAGCCTTTCTCAAGTGTAATGAATGACCACACTACCTGATTCTAACCATTGCATGATGGGAACATGGGGGACATCAAAGGAAAAAAATCCTTGATAACAGTGGATTGTTTCCTCCATAAAACCAATACATGGTAAACAAAACTATGAAAAACTAAAAATAAATCTCTGATTTCTATCACATGATTCCAAATGCTCTTAAAGAGAACTGTTTTCATAATCTTTTGAACCACTGTCAAAATAGAGGCTCATCCAACCTCATGGAGTAACCTTTTCCTGAGGGACAGGTCTACCATAGAGAAGGTCTTAATCAACCCCTCTGGCTTCTTTTAGGGTGGGCATGAGAAAATTATCTCATTCTTAGATGATATAGGTCTGCCAGACTCTATATGAAGAAGTTATTCTAGTATGTATATACTCTATGGCAGAAATTTACCCTGTTATTGCTGACATATGCTTTATTGTTTTATTGGTGCATGTGGTGTCATTAGTACAAATCTTCTTCCTCTTTCAGGTGTGGTGTGACAACAACAGTCATGTCATTTGAGGCCATAGTTAGCATCATTGGTATCATTACTTAAACTTACCATAGGCTTTGGAAACAACTTTGATCAAAGGCAGTTGGGAAGGTCAGTAAGAATAGTATAATCAAATATGTAAGAAGGATCATCCTTCTTGCTTATCTCTTCAAAGGATAGCCATTTTCTATCATTGTATGTATACTGTGAATGAAAAAGGCTGTTGCTTGAAGAGATACAACAGTCAGTGGAAGAACGTAATCTGTTATGCTTTTTTGTGAAGCGATTGCTTCACAAAAAAGTTGACCTTATGGAATCACTTAATTCTCTTGCATGTACGCATGACAATAGAAGCAAAGAGGGATCTATGTATACCTCAACAGGATGACCCAAAGACATCAACCGCAATGAAGACATTTGTTGTGGTGCAAGCATATGCATAAGGTATTGGACTGAAGGAAGCTTCATAATCACAGCAGATGCAAGTGCTGTGAAGAGGAAAGATTGTCTTTGTGCTTATGTACATTCTCTGTCTGTTGCATGTGTCTGTTGGATGGGTCTTCTAATTTATCTACTTTCACCTACTTAGAAAGTACTGCAAAAAGATATATAAATGTGTTTACTCTCAAAGACATATGAATAGTTTGACAAACTCCTATTACTGTTAATTATCCTAAGTGTAAGCTTTCTGGGTTATATTTTGAAAGATGTTTATGAAACAACCAGCACAATTATAGCGTAGTTTGTGTATGATGTGCAAAAAACACAATGAAAGCCCATTTTGGATGCATTGCAGTGTTGTTGCCCTGTATCGGCTTACTAAATTACATGGTACTTTGACACATAAATCAGCATTTTTCTAAATGAATATGAACTCCCTCTGAAATATACCCAGTTATGTTTAAGTATCATGTTAGAGTGAAATAGTTTATTGCAGCTTTTAAAGGCTTTTCAAAGGCTAGTCCAGGTTTTGGAGCAATTCTTGCTTCTTTCATCAACTCCAAGATGAAGAAGAAAGTTGTGTCATAGGATGGTGGTATTCTACTTGTGTTGTGCTTCTATTGTCTGGGAGCCCAAACTTTCTTCTATTCTTGGAGAAGTTGGAGAAGTTGCACATGCTTTCGTAGACATTAAGTAGAATACACTGTATTGTAAGCAAGAAAAGTTGGCTTCTTGGAACAGGTCTACTGAAATAATACTGCATTACTAAATGTATTATTGGTATATTAAATACTTAGCAAACACATTATATAAACATGCTGCGAACCATCCTCTATTAGCCTCTGTGATTCTACTTTTGGAGATCTTTTTTCAATTCTCTTTTATTGGCCTTTTTGTTGTCTTGTTATCATAGGGGATAAACACAAGAAACAAGAACCACGCAGATTTCAGAAAGAAAGGTTTAATGCTAGTCAAGGTAATATCACAATCTTGAAACATGTAATAACTTCCCAAATTTATAACAAGCTAATTACAGTGAAGGAACTTTGTCACGTTTCCTTTTTATGGCTCTTTTCCTACAGCCAATGAAGTTCTCCTTCTTCGTCTAATACTCCCAGTGTCTTGTAGCTGCTAACCCATAAAGTAGAAAGTACCACCAACATTAACCAACCAGAAGGCTACTGCGTAAGTGGCCCCTCAGGGCTGGCCTCCCTATATGGCCTGAAATTTCATTAACATTGCACTGAATTTTGTCAGCATAATATTTCGGAGGAGAGTCAAGGGTAAAAATTTCTTATTCTTTAGCCTATGATACAATTGACCATTGTGATTCTCTATCTATTCTCCCATGATGTGTAGCATGGCTCTGTGAGAAATCTTCAGTTTAGAGATAAAGAGAGCAAGATTTCATTCTTGAAATAATTTTCTTCTGTATTTCTCTATGGCAAGACACCTTGGTGAAAGAATCATCAGTGTCAAGAGGTATGTTCAGCAAAGAAACCCACAGCACTTTTAAAATTACAATTGTGTTCAAAATGTGGGTGTCGTTCTTCTGTCTGCATCTTGTACCTGTATACTTTTGCATCTCAGGTGGTGCAGCTAAAAAAGCAAATGAATATGCAGGCTGCAGCCTCCATTTTAGGCACAGCAATTATATCCTATAATCTATTTGTGTGATGGAATCAGAAACCACCATGACTGTATATCTTCCCAGAAGCACAGACATAAAGCCAAAAGGTCCAATAATGTATTTTGATTTTTTAAAAATTACACATACTGTATCCTTATATGACAGGAAAGGAAGGAAGGAAGGAAGGCAGAAATTATTCACACATTATTAGTTATTTTGAATACATTTGTAATTGTCAGCCCTTTAAGGTAGCTCAGATTAGGAAATCAAAATAATACATATTAAAACTACTTTTATTGTAAACTTATAGTAATGAATCTTTATAGTCCAGATGCACCTTCCTTTATCTTCATGAGAACTAGAAAGGATCCTATCTGAGATAGTTTCTTGGCTTACTGTTTTGTCCTGGACTTCTTTTATCTGACTGTTGTCTTGGCAACGGCTCTTCCTCTTGTTCCTCCATGCTACTCCTTCTGCCTATTATACTAGCTCAAAAAAAAATCTCAGATATTATTATTATTATTATTATTATTATTATTATTATTATTATTATTATTAGCTCAAAAAAATCTCAGACTAGCTTATCAATATTAAAACAGTGTTCCTTTGTCATGTAGTGTTTTGCTTGGAAGCCACTCAACGCTCAATCTGTCTTACAACCTGTCACCTGCCTTACAACCTGAACAGGAGCTGTAAAATATTTTTTTTTGCTTTTTGGTTTCCAGAATAACTCAGTTTTGATTTTTTTTCTCAGAAGGTTTCCCTCTGGTTAGAGATCTTCCTGAATCCATCTGGTGATCCTCTGTTAGGCCAAGCCCAGAGATGAGACAGAGATAAAATCCAGTTGAGTTCAATCCTTTATTTTCTTATATCTAATGGACAGAAACTTGCCAGACTAAAGCTATAGCCTTCTAACCTACTAGATATATCCTGAGAGATTCTATGGCATGGTTACCCTAGAATTTCTCCCCAATCCAGCCCATAACTGTGCAGTCACTTAATCCAGGCATGTACCACCTTTCTTTTGAGTGCACAATGCAAAAGACAGAAAAAGCTTGTCCATTTTACAGTAGAAAACCCAATTCTTAACAAACCGGCACAAGTTTTAATTACAAGATAGAATTTTTGCTATCTCTTCTCTTTTCTCACCTTCTGTTTGCATGTTTTAAGAGCAAGCTTGGTGTAATAGTTAACACAACAAACTAGAAACTGGGACTTCTAGTCCTGCTTTAGACAGATAGCCAACTGAATGGGCCAATTACAATGATTAATACATAATGGGGAATCTGCAGAAATATCACTATGCTTTTTATAGAAAAGTTGGCTGTCTTAGGTTCCTTTCTCCTCTGAAACTTACCAGAAGTTTTTCTTTGATTGAATGAGATGGGAAAGTGAGCTGAAGTTTCATCAAATTTGAGAACTGTCTCATCTGACTCTTCCTATGGCATACCAATCCTAATGAGGCATACTTTTGTTAAGAAATCCCCATGTTGTGAATGAAACTTTGGCAGGTTATGACAACAGACGGTTACGGGAACAGACGGTTCCTGTAACAAAGTGAAATTGTTTACATGGATTATTATTTTTTAAAATCCCATTTATATCCCGCCCTTCTCCGAAGACTCAGGGCGGCTTACAATCTAGCACAAATCAATGTGCTTAGCAATAGCCTTCATTCTATGTATATGCCTGCTTATTAGGGCTTTCACCCCCCCCCAGTGGCATTATTACAAAGTCAGCTTATTGCCCCCAACAATCTGGGTCCTCATTTTACCTACCTCGGAAGGATGGAAGGGTGAGTCAACCTTGAGCCTGGTGGGACGCGAACCTGCACTAATTGCAGGCAGCTGGTGTTACTTAAGGAGGCATTAGCCCACTGCTCCAACAAGAGATTATGTGAGAGGGTGGGGGTTTGGCCAGAGAAATTATTGTTTAATTCTATGAACTAGTGTCTGGGAACCTCAGAGTTAGTTTTGCTTTGACATTACCATGCCGTGTATTCAATAAACAGTAAGATTTTCGGAAATGGAATGAACCTGGAGTTTTATTTGGATTCTCGAGCTGGATGTTTGACACCCCACCCCCCCACACATAAGATGTTGTGAAATAGTAGATACCGCATTTCCTAGAAAGTAAGGCCAACCCCCCAAATAAGCCCTAGCTTGATTTTGGGGGTGGGTGGGCCTAATATAAGCGCTATCCCCAAAATAAGCCCTAGCTTTGGGGTGAGGTACACACTTAAAAATCAAACTAGGGCAGGGATAGGGTCCTGCACCGACTTACCTGGCAGCCAGGCCTCTCAGGACAAAACACTATACGGGTAGTCCTCAACTTACAACCATTTCTTTAGTGACCATTCAAAGTTACAATAGCACTAAAAAACCTGTGACATACAACCATTTTTCACACAATCTTTAAAGCATCCCGTGCAGTGGTGGGATTCAAATATGTGTACAACCGGTTCTCTGTGTGGATGCTGCTTCTGGACGTCCATTCTGGGCCTGGGCAACAAAAAATTAGCTACCAAAGTGGTGCGAACTGGCTGAATCCCACCACCGATCCCATGGCAACTGGCATGTATTTATGACAGTTGCAGTGTCATGGATTCATGTGATCATCTTTTGTGATCTTCTGACAAACAAACTCAATGGGGGAGCCAGATTCACTTAATATCTGTACTAGCTTAACAACTGCAGTGATTCATTTAACAACTGTGGTAAGAAAGATGATAAAATGGGGCAAAATTCACTTAACATCTGTCTTGCTTAGCAATGGAAATTTTGGGCTCAATTGTGGTCGTAAATCAAGGACTACCAGTATATCTATTAAAGTGATTGCAATTATGTGATTACTTAGGGTCACATTATTAGTCCTTAAGGTGCCATAGTTCATAGTTGAGCAGCAGCAAACTAACAAGGTGACTCTTTTAGAATTTATTTCAGTGGATACCTGTCTGATCATCACTGCTGCAGCATTTCCATGTGTTACATTAGCAAAATTAAAGATATACAGTGTGGGTGTTCCTAAATTCTATTCTTTTAAAAAATCAAATCAGTTGAGCATAGCCTTCTAGAATTGAATACTTGGAAGAAAGAATGAGAAAAAGGGATTTTCAAACTCTTCATAGGGTGTTAGGAATGGTCCAGATGGTGGAAATTTTAAAAAGCAGTAAATCCACTAGATGGCACAAGTGGACTGGCATACCATTCACAGATCTGAAGACACATCTTATGGAAAATAGCAAGCTATTGTACATCTGTGCTTTCTGAACATAAATCTGTTGCTTTAATTCTTTTACATATTAAAATGCTCTACTGGGCATCAGTTCCATAATAACATCTGTTCACTATTCGTGCAGGAGTGGTTGAGTTCAAAGTTCAGATCATGAAGTGATAAACGAATGGCAGAATGTTTAAATTATTTTTTTTATTCTGAATAGTTCTTCAAGGGATTTGTGATCTGCTCCAAAAGGATTTTCCTAAACATGCATGAGTGACCACAAAAATGACAAATGAAGCAGCACAAAGAAAAGTAAAGTGATGCACATTGATTTCATAATTTTGTGCACATAGATGTATGCGCACAAAAACACACGTATTAGAAAAAAAATATGCCGCACCTCTGAAGAACAGAACATATCAGAAAAATGGAGTGGAAATAAACTTAATATTCTGATGTACTTCTATAAATTTAAAATGTTCTTCATTGAAGGAGTGTGCATAGTTGTGTCATGGAGTTGAAAATGTGTTGAAAACAGACCACCAAATATTTGAGAGCTCCTACTTTCAATACTATTTTTTAAAAAACTAACATCATGGCATCCGGTCCTATCACTTCCTGGCAGATAGAATGGAAACAAATGGAAGCAGTGACAGTATTCTATTTTCTTGGGCCCCAAAATCACTGCAGAAGGTGACTGCGACTGTAATGTATTGGGGTTTTGTCTTACTAAAGGGTATCACGTGGGGTTAATTGCTGGAAGGTTGTTTAAGCAGGGAAGCTGGCTAACGGCTCCCAGCTCCTCAGACAACCTGTCTCCAGCACCACCATTGGATACTTCTAGGGCGGCAATAGGTTGCTTTAAACCTATTGGCCGCCACCTAGAGGTCAGGGTATACCGTAAATAGCTGCATTCGCAGCCCTGTTTCTCAGTTCAGTTCCTGTAAGCAAATAAAGAATGATTCTTGATGAACTTACTCACCTCATCTTGTCAATCAAGCAAAGAACCCAGTATATAACAGCAACCATGAAACTAAAAGACACATGTTCCTTGGGAGGAAAGCTATGACAAACCTAGACAACATGTTAAAAAGCAGAGACATCAACTTGCTGACAAAAGTCCATATAGTCAGAGCTGTGGTATGGCTGTGAGAGCTGGACCATAAACAAAGCCGGGCACCAAAGAATTGATGCTATCAAATTGTGGTGTTGGAGAAGACTCTTGAGAGTTCCTTGCAGTCCAAGGAGATAAAATCAGTTAATCCTAAAGGGAATTAACCCTGAGTGTCCTTTGGAAGGACAGATACCGAAGCTGAAGTACTTTAGCTACCAAATGAGAAGAGAGGACTCATTTGAGAAGACCCTGATGCTGGGAAAGATGGAAGGCAGAAGAGGAATGATGAGATGGTTAGATAGTGTCGTCAATGCAATGAACATAAATCTGGGCAGATTCAGGGAGACGGTGGAGGACAGGGGAGGCTGGCATCCCATGGTCCATGGGGTCACAAACAGTCAGACATGACTTAGTGACTGAACAACAAAAAGTCTCAATACTTCCAATAAAGGGAATTTTTTTAAAAATAGGGATGGATAGACATGATAGAGTTTTACACAACTGTGTATGCATAAAAGCAGTAGGTTCTATTTGACTGTAAAGTGCTAGTTTACTCCCTTCATTCATCTCTCCTGATTTAAAAATCCTCATTATATCATGTCTTGCCCTGAAAAATGTGTGAAACCTAATCAAAGCCTCCTTCGTTTGCTGTTCCAGATCAACACACACACACACACACACACACACACACACACACACACACACAAAGAGATGATGATGATGTTGATGTTGATGGAGGAGGAGGAGGAGGAGGAGGAGGTGGAAAAGCATGTCTTATGTACTTAGCCAAAGTAAGCTATGGTATATAATACAATGTGCAAGCACAGTTTTAAGCCCTTTGGGAATAGAGGCAATGACTTTATGCTGACTGGATTTGCAAATCATGTCATTTGTTTAACTAGTTCACAAACAAGAATAAAAAAACGGATTTTTCCTGACCGAAACTTGTTAACATGTCTCTTTATCTGAAGGCTGGGTTTCCCGCGTTACATCTACTCAGAACCTTCAACCCAACTTTATTAAGTAATATTTTTCTAAGTGTAACTTCTGCACCCTGTATTTAATATGAAAAACATTTTCTAATATAACACTTTGTTTTTGTTATTTTCTTGTCTTATTTTAAAAGCAAATGGTGTTTTTTGTAAAATGGCAAATCTATTTCAGAATGCATAGCGTTAAATTGGCAATCTTGCGCATATTCCCCAGCCACTACATATCTCAGAAGTTAGTGTTGCTTATTAGGTTACAATCATGCCTACTGTGTACAAATCACAGCAGAAAATGCAAACGTTCTTTATAAGCAGTTAAATGTCTTGTTAAAGCTTTATATGCACTGAATAAATACAGATGTTTAAAAAAAGATCACATTTTATAACTAAACAGGAGCACGTAACAGTTTTGCAACCATCCTGAGGACAGCAAAAAGCTAATTTTCAATATTTCTTTACTACCATCTAGTGATCCTCTGAATTTTTGCTTCCCAAATGTATTATCTGTGATATATAACAATTCATAGTTGTTTAACAGAATCATCTGTATACTATTTTCGTCTTACAGGAACTGTCTTTTAAGACAATTTCTAGCAATTAAGCCAGCTGTTGCTCTTCATTACACGAATCACTCGTTTAGTCTTCGGATCAAATTCCCACTGCCTGGACCCATGGAAAAAATAGAAAAAACCTAAAAGGAAAGATACTGTATTATAGAAAAATGATAGAAACATGACATCGAAACAGTGCCATCTGTTTTTTAAAAAACATGGATGGCATGAGGCAGGCTTTGTAAATTTATAAACCAATAGAGGAGAATATTTGTAGCTCAGGGCTGAATTGTTGAATTGAACTGCTAACACTGATGATGTTACCCAGTGAAGGAATGAAATGTCTGCAAGAAAACAACCAAGTTCAAAGAAGGATCCCTCCCTCCAAATTTGTAAATGCTGTGTAGGAAATATAATAGACAAAGGATTAGTAGAGGCAGTCTCTGCTCTTTCAGCTGTGTGGTGATTGTAGACATGATGCTAAGGCAAGCTCAAAAGTGACAAATCTTTGCAAGTTTCATTCAAAAATATGAACTTAATTCAAAGCCTTTTTATTTGTTTCTGAATAAGATTTCTGCATTTCAGCTTTTAGTCCTTAATACTGACTACAGAAGACCACTGTATAAAGCGTACCAACATGCCGTTTAGTGAAACTGCTTAAGTTTCCTTGTTAACCAATTTTTCTTTATAAAGGTAATTATAAGTGAATTGTCTTGTGATGCAGTATAGTACTTTTAAGTACCACTGCCATGGGAAAGTGACATACAAATAAATAATGATAGTAGACAAGTTCCTATGTCTGTGAGCAAGTCCATGATCCATATTTTAGATCCACATTAGAAAATGCCTTTTTCCCTTACCATTGAGCTGGAAGGCAGCATCAATCTTCTCATCAATTGCAGGAAAATCGTCTCTTATATTCCTTGGATAATCCTCATCCATGGACTGAGTATTTTCATCATACCTGAAAAATACAATTTAAAGAACATATTAGATGCAAGATGTGCCTGGTGCAAATTCAGCCCATGGTCCTAGTGTAAGATGGCACTTAGCACTTAGACATATATACTGCTTAACTTCATAGTGCTTTACAGCATTCTTTGAGTGGTTTACAGAGTCAGCATATTGCCCCCAACAATCTGTGTCCTCATTTTACCGACCTTGGAAGGATGAAAGACTGAGTCAACCTTGAGCCGGTCAGAATCAAACTCCTGGCAGTGAGCAGAATTAGCCTGCAATACTGTATTCTAACCACTATGCCATCACACAGATAGTGAGAACAGCTGTTGGTGTAATATGTAACGATGGAATAGATACAAGAGAACAGATTCAGGTGGAGAACAATGCAATACATCACAAATGACTCACATTCTATTTGCTGATTGTTTGGAAAGTAACGGAAAGTAATATATAAATATTTGTAAATGTAGGAAATATATTTACATAAATATTGATTTATGTATTCATGAATATATTTATGAATATAATTCATATCCATATTCTGCTTTTCATATCAGTACATTTGGATGCAGTGTTTGTTAGTGCTTTTGTGTTATGTTTAGGGTGTGAACAGTTGCTTTAGAAGATGAAATCTATTGTCACATATGAGTTCTAGAACAAGGATGCATAAAAATTGTGACAGGGGTTGAAAGCTGAGGTATGCTAGCTTCATTTGAGTGTGGGGGAAAGTAGACTATGACCAAAAAGTGGATAATGCTAAAATAAAAAATTGAATTTGGTTTGATGTGAGATAAAGCTAAATTTGTTTTGGTTTAAACACGAACAATTAAAGTTGAAAATAATTAAATACAGTTAAAGAATTGTTTACAATGTACATAATATTAATACTTGTCTTTTCTCCTGTAAAAAATCTGAATTAAAAAAATTATTTTTGAAGGTATCCCAGGACTGCACCAATGAGCCGAAGGCTGTAGGCTGTAGGTTGTGCATTTCCTTTTCAGATAAACATATTAAAAGTTTGTGTATATATATATATATATATGGGCCCACCACTCACACAAATGGAGGTACACATGCTTGCCCACCCACTGCACACACTAGTGGAGCTACATGTGTGCACACCTCACCCGCTGCTTCTGTGGCCTGGTCCTGAAAGATCCGTAGCCCAGTGGTGGGCCACAGCCTCGGGGTTGGGGACCCCTGCTTTAAAAGTCTTTTTTATTTTCCTTTCCCTTCTTTCTGAATGTACTCTGCATTTTCTTTTACTATTGTTATTAAAACAATAATAAATAATCGATAAAATATTTTTAAAATGGTACTTAAAAATCACTTTAATATCTCCCTTCCATCTTTTCTTCCTAAGGCTCAGTGTGACTTTTATTATTTTTCAAAGGGGTTCTTTAAGAGAACTTACCTCCAGTAATGGTTACCAACAAAGAAATAAGTTTTTCTAGTATCTTTATCAAAAACAGCAGCATCAATTTTCTCTGTGCTTGTTGGGAATCCCAACTTGTCAATGGGCTGGGGATACCCAGGCTGCATTTGAAGCCCACTAATCATCCAGAATTTATTACCTGTTGAAAGATATAGGAGGAAAAAAGGTCAAAGGTTTTCAAATTTAATAATCTCCATTGTTTGTCTACCTGACTGTTGATCTGCCAGTATACATCTATCTATCTATCTATCTATCTATCTATCTATCTATCTATCTATCTATCTATCTATCTATCTATCTATCTATCTATCTTTCGATCGATCTAATTTTTTTATTTATTTATTATTTTAATCCCATTTATATCCCGCCCTTCTCCGAAGACTCAGGGCGGCTTACAATCTAAGCACAAATCAATGTGCTTAGCAATAGCCTTCATTCTATGTATATGCCTGCTTATTAGGGCTTTCCCCCCCCCAAGCGGCATTATTACAAAGTCAGCTTATTGCCCCCAACAATCTGGGTCCTCATTTTACCTACCTCGGAAGGATGGAAGGCTGAGTCAACCTAATCTATGTCTATTTATCTATATCTATCTAATCAATTTAAATGAATGATGGCTGCCCCTCTAAGTATAAAGGTAAAAGTTCCCCCACACATGCGTGCTAGTCGTTTCCGACTCTAGGGGCCGGTGCTCATCTCCGTTTCAAAGCCAAAGAGCCAGCGCTTGTCTGAAGATGTCTCCGTGGTCATGTGGCTGGCATGACTAGACGCCAAACGCTGCTACCTTCCCACCGTAGTGGTCCCTATTTTTCTACTTGCATTTTACGTGCTTTCGAACTGCTAGGTTGGCAGAAGCTGGGACGAGTAACAGGCGCTCACTCTAAGTATATAGGACTCTTTATTTTTCATTAATTTCATTAATTCATTTATTCTATTTAAAACACTTATAGCCACCCATCTTTTAACCAACTGTGGGCAGCTCTCAGTCGTTTTCTTAAAGCAAAACCCAGTGTGAGTTCTATACAAGAGTCTTTCATCAAAAGCAAACATTCTTCTTCATTTACAGAATCCTTTCAGTTTGCATGTCCCTGTCTTAAATCTCCCTTAGTTCCTACACCCAGGCAAGCTATTAGCCAGCTCAGGAGAGCTATGTCAAATCATCATGCAGATTTTTGCTCCTTCGCCACAAATGAACTTGACTATTAGCCTTGAAAATTCAGTGCCATCTCTGCTTTTGTCTAACCCCCCCTTTTTTGCTTTTCTTTTTCTTATTTACATCTCGTTTCCTCTTCTCCAACAGCTGGTTGCTAGAGACATTACTATTCTCAGAGACCCAAATGGTATGTTTGCACAGAGCTTTTGAAATTAGTGCAGGAGCCATATGTATCACTCCAGGACTGCAGGTTTTTCATTCCTAAACTTCTAATTCAAATAACATAAGCCTTAATGTCTTACCTTTAAAGAAAAAAACCTGATCATTCATATTTTCATAAGCTGCCTGGATTCCAGATGGCAGCAGAGGTGACAAAGTAGAAATTGATTCCAAGTCCACTTCAGAGCTAGTAGGATACACTCTCCAGATGTTCCTGCAAAGAATATGATGGTGCATTTCCTATTACTAAAAATAATTATTTTGTGAATTAAAACAGGCAACTGGTCCTATGGTAAATCAATTTACTAATAAAGGGAAAAAGTCTAACAAAGTCAGAAGGGTATAATTAGGGACAAAAGCTGAACATAAGAACACCTTATGGTGCAATGGCTTGTATATTTACTCAGAAGTAAGGCCCCCTATGTTTTCTGGAGAGTCATCCTAGTTAGATTTCAGGCTTCAAGGACTAAGAAAATAAGAATCCTTTTGAGCTAGAAACCTATAGTTCTGTAATCTAATGGTTGAGCCATGTATTATTTGATGCAAATCCTACCTTGATTGTTTCCCTCTAATTTCTAATCCACGTGCAATTTGGAAGAAAATAATCTTGGTGTTATTCTAAGGTTTATAGTGAGTAAATAAATTACTTACAGTTACAATTATGTTTTAATGGAACAAAGTTGCCAGCTTTCTGCAATGGAGTCAGAAAAGTATGATGAGGCAAAAGGCCTATGGACATCCTCAGTCATCCAGGTCATGGCTGCTCTGTTTTTCCCCAGAGATAACTGGACTTTCTTTGTTTTTCCTTGAAGATGTTTCACTTCTCATCCAAGCTTCTTCATTTCAAAACTGAAGAATCTTCTTAAATGAGAAGCGAAAATGTCTTCAAGGAAAAATCAAAAAGAAAAAGAACCTTTGGGACAACTATGATGAGGCAACAAATGAACACTAGGTGGGGGTCGAGAGTGGAAAAGATTTTATTTTCAATGTCAAGCTATTCAACATGCCACATATGTACTACGCAACAATTCCTTCTTTCTCCTTTTATAGTAAGCGAATCCTGTTTACCTTCCCTTAAAAAATATCACTTCTCTTCGGAAGGTAGTGATGGCATCAAACTTTAGCTTGGGATCACAAGCTTTTGATACTGTTGGCTTCACTGGTTCATTTGAAGGATTTTGTGATGGTCCTAAAATAATCAGATGGAATATGATTAATCATAACACTTATTCTCCAAGTGGAAAGATTGTGGACAAATGGAGCGAATTATGCAATATATGCAATTTTTATCTAATTACAGAATTGCATCATTTCCAGAATGCTTTCATGACACACATAATGTCATCATGGGCTTGTTTTGGATGCTCATGTTCAGACCTAATTATTGCTTGCAATTTCTCTGTATTGTCACAATAATTCAACAGGTTGGTCTTGCCAGCGTACTATCTGTGTTCTCATGTTGAACTAAACCATGATATATATAATCATAGCTTGTTGAATACGCAATGATCTCCTGAGTTCACACAAGATGCAAAGCCAAAGGAAAATTAACAGTATCGTGGTATGCCCAAACATAGTATATCATATTGAATTTGCAGGGGATTTTTGAAACTAATCATATTCCTGTTGCTTTTGCAAGCAATAAAGTAGGCAGGCCTGGCATAGCAACTGTGACCTTGGCAACTATAAACACCAACATAAAGGTTTTGTGTTTCAGAATTTGAAAGGGTTTTATTTTTTTTAACCCAAGAAGTTTCCGTTCTCCTATATTTCTGGTTAGGAGGGATGGCTTTTGTTCAACCTGGTTTATCTCGGCTGGGGCAACTTCAGCCAAGGCCTGCAGTATCTGGAACTTGGCCATTCTGAATATCTATCATTAATATTAAACTTTCGGAAAGCAATGGAGAATCAATTAAATAAATATACCTGTACAACATGAAGCATAAGAGAGGAAAATGCTAGTATCTTTTTTTTAATGTGAAGAGGATGAAGGGGTGCCTATTTCAGCAATGATTTGGTGTAAGATGTGGGGGAAGGAGAAGGTATTCATTAATTGGCTAACCTAAAATGATAAAAACTAGTTTGCTTGACAGAAGTTTCTTGGATGAGAAGCCAAACGTCTTCAAAGAAAACATGGTAGTCCAGTTGCCTCATGAAAAAAGCACCTTTGGATAGTTTCCTTGACACTTCTCTGAAAGTTATAAGAAACTCAATCATACAGGAACTCATGAATTCAAGGTAGTCCTTCTTTAGTGACCCTTTGACCAATTACAACAGCACTGAAAAAAGTGACTTATGATCTTTTTCCCACACTCGTTGCAGCATCCCCATGGTCACAGGATCAAAATTCGGATGCTTGGCAGCTGGTATGTATTTATGAGGGTTGCAGGGTCCCGGGGTCATGTGAACACCTTTTGTGACCTTCTGACAAGCAAAGTCAATGGGGAAGCCAGATTCACTTGACAATCTTGTTAGTAACATAACAACTGCAGTGATTCATTCAACAATTATGGCAAGAAAGATCATCAAATGGGGCAAAACTCACTCAACAACTGTCTTGTTTAGCAACCAAAATTTTGGACTCAATTGTGGTCATAAGTCTAGGACTATCTGTAGTCAAAAGGACCTGGAAAAATACTGGACATGCTTTCCAACATTCCTTTCTTACATCATACTAGCATGTCAGATGACCCATGAGACTCCTTTAATTTTTGTTCATAATTATAATTTGTTATCATCCATTTCTGATCATCTGTTTTTTTTCTTACCATAAATGGCCTGAATAGCATTAATATCATCTTCAGACAGTGGGGACTCATCAGGGTCAATGGGCTTATAATTGGGGAACATCAGGGCTCTTGGATCATTAGAATGTGCGAGGCCAAGTACATGCCCAATCTCATGTGCAGCAACAAGGAACAGGTTAAATTCTAAATAAATAAAAAAATAAACCAATAAAACATAATTATACATGGATTGTAGATGCATACCTAAGTTCCACTGAGTTCCATGGGATTCAGTCTCAAGTAAATGCACATATGACTTCTCTATTTGGGGCTTATGTGGAGAGAATGAGATATTTGTAATACATGCATATAATATGCCAAAGAACTTCACAAAGAATTACATACCAGAACACTGTTTTATTTATGTAAGGAACAGTTATTTTTTTCAAAATCCATAATTTACCTATATTCAAGAGAACCAATTTGGTTGAGTAGTTAAGCTGGGAGACCATGAGAAACTAACTGGATGACTTTGGACCAGACAATCTCAGCTCTAGGAAGAATGACTGGCAAGCCATTTTTGAAAGTACCAATAAAAGTGAATATTTGTAGCTCAGGATTGAAATGAGGGGTTTTCGGTGATCTCTGAGCTTGGTTGTTTTCTTGTAGATATTTTATTACCCAAATTAGGTAACACTGATGATGCTAACCTAGTTTGGATAATGAAATGTCTGCAAAACAACAACAACAACAACAACCAAGCTCAGAGACCACCAAGGACCCCTCATTTTTGAAAGTGTTGCTGATAAAATTCCATGACTTGTTCCTGTAGTTCAGGCCTCAGGACTTGATGAACTAATACAACAATTCTAATGTTAAAGTGTTCTTAGGTGTCCTTGCAAGCAATCATGGCTGGGCCTGGAGCAATTGATTCCTATATCCCAATTCCCAACATTTTCAGGGCATGATGGTCAAGGCAGATTGTGGTGGGATATTTGTTTTTCCACTCTGTTCAATGCAGTGGATTGTAATAATCCCCATTATGTTTGTAATCATTTCCACTGACAGCCATGCTGAACATGACAGCAAATCAGTAGGGTAGCTCCGGGGCTCACATAGAAGATGGACACCCAAATCAGATGAGTTTGGGAAAAAAGGATAAATGGATCTAATCTTTTCAAAGCTGTCCATCCTTACTCCTTTTTTGCCCATAGAACAGTGATGGCAAACCTATGGCATGCGTGCCAGAGGCGGCACTCAGAGCCCTCTTTGTGAGCACACCTGCCGCCACCGCCAGCAGCTTGTGCAGGTCCATTAGGCTACTGCCGGTGCCCAGAGCGGCAGCCCCACCCAGCACAAAGGAGGTGAAGCAACCGGCTAGCAAGCTCGAGTAGAGGTGGTAGAGCATGCCCCCATGCACTCGCTGGCCTCTGTGTGTGGGGGCTGATAGTGTCAGGCAGCATCCACCCCTGCCTCGCCTTGCCTTGCCCTGCAGCAATGGCATCACCACCCTACCCCCAGCCTCACCCTGCAGGATGAGCCTCCTGCCCACTGCTCTACCCACCAGAGACCCCCTGGATCTCCCCCAATCCTGCCCAGCCCCCACACACAGGATCCCCATGAGCAACATCAAGGTGGCCATGCCCACCCTGGCCATGCCCACCCAGTGCCATACCAGCACAGCCATGCCCACCCAGTGGGCCACGCCCCCCATCCCCCATGAGGGCACCACAATGCTGATGCAACCCTGGCACTTTGTGATAAATAAGTGGGTTTTGGGTTACGGTTTGGGCACTCGGTCTCTAAAAGGTTCGCCATCACTGCCATAGAACATTCATTTTGGGGCTTTGCATGTGTTAACTCTGGCTGATGAAGCTCCATCAGCAGTTTTCTGGCTTCCCATCCAGTGTGAGCTCCAGCTGAAGTTGAGAACTGTATTGATGGTCAAGAGAGACCAATTCCTTATCCAAGCATTTACTATAATTTTATATTGGAAGCTGAAGAACTCCATACAAAGAAAACTTACAAAAAAGTTTCAGTCAGCCATAGGTGTTCATTTTTAAAAAAATGCAAGAAGAACCTTGCATTGGTGTAGACTGTTTCCACTGCCATAAGTACTGATAAAATCATATTCCCCCATTTTTACAAGGAAGAATTCCTTTGTAGAGTGGAGTGGAGAATCTTTAAACTTACTAATGGTGGAGTAAGGGAGAGGAACAGCAGAAGAATGCAGCTTTGGGGCTTTTTTCAAAACAGGAGTCCTGTCATCATCTGCTGGAGCAACAGGAGAATTTCTAGATCTTCTTTGCTCTGTAAATAAATGAAGGAATAATGTCACTTTCAACTAATCCTAGTTCTGAGTGATAGGAGCAAGCCATAAAATAATCAGAATAATTAGAGGTGAGATTTCCCCCTCCCTGTTTTCCTTTTGATGGAGTTCCTACTTACTTATTTATCTTGGTTAGCTGTAAAACCTGCCTTTGTCTCAAAAAAACCTCATGGATGAAAAAGTTTCCTTCAAACTTACCATCCCACAATAACTGAATTTACGTACAGGTAGTCCTCAGCTTATGACCCATTGCTTAGCAACCATTTGAGTTATGGCGGACCCCAAAAATGGTACTTATGACCTGGTTTCAAAGTTCTGATGTCCACCCACTTTCTGAAGTTATGTGACTGCATTTTGGATGCTCAGCAACCAGCCTACAATTACATACAGCCATTTGCAGTGCCCTGTGGTCATATGATTACAATTTGCAACATTACAACAGCCAGTGTTTACTTCCAGTTTCTGGAAAAATGGACCCATAGTCAACAATAGGTTTGCTTAAGGAATGTTGTTGTTGTTGTTATTATTATTATTATTATTATTATTATTATTATTATTATTATTATTATTATTATTATTATTATTATTATTATTATTATTTATTAAATTTTTATACCGCCCTTCTCCCGAAGGACTCAGGGCGGTGTACAGGGCAATAAATATCAGAATATAAATACAAAAGTTAAAAGAAGTTAAAAGAATTAAATAATCATGCCCAATATAATACAATGATTAAAACTATGTTAAAATTAGATCCAACCCTAAACCCATCAAACCAGGCCAGATTGTTCAAATAAATAAGTTTTTAAATCGCGCCGGAAGGAGCGAAGGTCGGGGGCCATCCGGAGCTCAACCTGCAAGCAGTTCCATAGGTCTGGCGCGCCCACAGAGAACTCCCTCCCCCTGGGGGCCACCAATCAACATTCTCTGATCGGAGATACCCTGAGGAGGCCCACTCTGTGGGAGCGCACTGGACGGAGGGAGGTTGATGCCGGCAGCAGGTGCTGCCGTAGGTAATCCGGACCCATGCCATGTAGGGCTTTATAGGTCATTACCAGCACCTTGAATCTCACCCGGAGGGCAACTGGCAGCCAATGCAGCTCACGGAGCAGAGGTGTAACATGGGAGTATCGGGAGACCCCCACCACCACTCGCGCGGCTGCATTCTGCACCAGTTGAAGCTTCCGAGTGGTCCTCAAGGGCAGCCCCATGTAGAGAGCGTTGCAGTAGTCCAAACGAGAGGTCACGAGCGCATGAGTGACTGTACGCAAGGCATCCCGGTCTAGATAGGGCTGCATCTGGCGCACCAGGCGAACCTGGGCGAAGGCCCCCCTAGTCACAGCTCCTATATGATCTTCTAAGGAGAGCTGTGAATCTAGAAGGACCCCCAAGTTGCGAGCCCGATCTATGTGGTGTTCATATAATGACCATGGATTATACTTAATAACTACCCTGTTTGCTTTACGATCAACACATTTGCTTAACAGCCACTTTAAAAAATGTCATATAATTGAGTCCAGTCACGTTGGGACCCATTTTATGACCGTCATGACTTACAACCGTAATTGTGAGCTCACAGTCGTAACATGAGCATTGCCTATAATTGTAAGCTCCATACTTGGTTCAGTGGAATTCAGCTCAGATAACCATGTAGTCGTACACATTTTAATGCCTGCACTATTATTCTGGATTGTCTTCTTTGGAGGATTGTCTACAGCTACAGTTAAAATAGCTCTTGCAACTTCAAAACTGAAAGGTTTATTACTACTTACCATACAAACTGGCTACCCAAGTTTCATCCTCATCAAAATGCACATTTCCACGGAAGTAATGACCGGGAGGGAAAGCATGCCCAAGGACACCAAGGGGTCCATCAAATTGCCGCGGGCAGCGGCCATGCACTGAAAGACAACATGATATGAGATTACTCACACTTTGTCATAAAAAGAGCTTAAAGAAACTTAAAGTTGCTGTGGGATTTAAGGTGCTACTACCTCTTGTTGCAAACTCTATCGTGATGTCCGCTCTCCCTCTGTGAATCCTGTTGAAAGTCAAAGGCGTCACCTTACTCCAAACTTCAAAAGCCTTCTTGATGGAGGCATCCACATCTGCTCTCCTCATGTCAGGTGTGTAATTCATAATTCTAAGAAAATTATAATGCAGAACACTTTCTCACTGAAACAGTTTGGTCTAGTTCAGGGGTAGGCAACCTTGGCTGGCTCAGGAATTCTGGGAATTGAAGTCCACGAGTCATAAAAGAGCCAAGGTTGTCTACCCCTGGTCTAGTTGTTAAAGCACCGGGCTAGAAATTGGGAGACTGTGAGTTCTAGTTGCTCCTAAGGCATGAAAGCCGGTTGGGCGACCCTGAGCCAGTCATTCTTTCCCAGCCTAATCCACCTCACAAGGTTGTTGTTGGAGTGAAAATAGTAGAAGGGAGGGGGCATTAGGTATGTTTGCTGCCTTGAGTTATTCATAAAATTAATAAAGGTGGGAAAAACAGTTAAAAAATCATTTGCACTACTCTGGCAAATAATGATCTGGACTGAAAAATGAATATGCAAGTCAGAAGCAAGTAGATTGAGACAAATGGCTACAATTTTTCCAATTCATGTTGCCCAGTTCCAGGATAGAATTATTCATATGACCTTTATTTTTTTATTGAGATGTGAGCAAAATGAATTCCCTTTCCCGCTGCCTAAGGCATTTTCTTCCAGTGAATTATTTTTGCAAAACAGGACTATCCAAGGCTAGGTTTGGGGGTATAGTGAGTAGGGCTAAAGCATAAGTTAGTTTCCCTTTTATTTCATTTCATTTAAATTATTAAACCAAATCAAATTAAATGGATTAATATGGTTCGTGCCTAGGCTTGCACTTAAAAATTTCTCTTTTCTATCATATTAAAAAATACTATTTATACTGAACTTTAAAGTTCTCCCAAACTTTCAGGAGAAACAATGCAATTCCAAAATCCTAAATTGTATATCTATATTGTAAATGTTCAAGTTTGGTTTTTTGCAGTTTAAAATAAAGTTTTAATAGTGACATTTAATTTTCAGTATTTTTCAACTTATAAATGCTGAGTTTATGACAAAATCATTGTTACTTAAGATCTATTATGTATACAACTAAGGAGGTACTATGTTATTCTTATCTGATGCATGTGGACATAATTCAGGGGATATCTCTAAGAATTTCTTGATGTCATCTCATTTATTTGGTCTATCAATAAAATATTTTCACCTGTATGTGAGCTTGGTTTTTCTCCATCCAGGAAGAGCCAGGACATATTGTCCAATATCAGGAACACCACATCGTGGTTGTTGCATAACTTCTAGCGTCTCAGCATCAACCTTTCCTGTTACATTCAATCTAAAAAAGTCTTGCATTTGTTTGATTTTATCCACAAAGGATAAATTATTTATCTTCCAGCCTCGCTGCCTTAGATCAGCTTTTTGCTCATAAAACTGGTTGATATATGCCTGATGAAAACAGAAAAGCATGTAGATATACAAATTAATACATGATTTTCACATTAATTTGTTATACACTATAACATATTTTATGTTTGGCTGGTAGAATTGTAATGGCATATTCATTTTTTGCAATTTCTTAGCAATATTGCTACAGGTAGTCCTCAACGTATGACCACAATTGGGAACAGAGTTTCCATTAGTAAGTAATTTGATCATTAGGTGAATTGCACCGGATTTTATGACATTTTTGCTATGGTTATTAAGCAAATCAGGTGGTCATTAAGTGGCCATTGACTTTGCTTGTTAAAAACTCCTTGGAAACACCGCAAGTGACCATCATGGGACCCTGGGATGCTGCAGCCATTGTCAATACATGCCTGTTGTCAAACACTCAAATTTTGATCATGTTACTGCAGCAGTCATATATCTGAGGACTGGTCATGTCACTTTGTTCAGCATCACCATAAGTTTGAGCAGTTGTAAAACAAATGATCCTGTCCATGTTAGGAGTTAATACTGAGTGAAGGTGTCTGCTCTGCCTGCCATTCTCCCAAATACAAGATTTAATCCATATATCTGTTGATGTGACTTGTCAGAATGCCAAGCTGACATGAATTTTGGAATTTGCCTGACCTAAAATGTCAACGGTTTAGTTGTGGCTCTTATTTGCTGAGATTAATTGTGCTTCTTTATGAGCTGAGATTTAAGGAATGCTCATCACATCTTGTGACTGTCAGTTGACCGTCATATATACAGGTAGTCCTTGGCTTAGGACATTTCAGCCCAAATTTCTGATGCTAAGTGAGACAGTTGTTAAGTGAACTTTGCCCCATTTTATGACTTTTCTTGCCACAGTTGTAATACAATTGTTAAATGAATCTGGCTTCTCCGTTGACTTTGCTTGTCAGAAGGCTGCAAAAGGGGATCACATGACTCGGGGACACTGGAATTGTCATAAATATGAGTCAGTTGCCAAGCACATGTCAGTTGATCATGTGACCATGGGGATGCTGCAATGGTTGTAAGTATGAAAAAATGGTCATAAGTCACTTTTTTCAATGCCATTGTAACATCAAATGCTCACTAAATGAACTGTTGTAAGCGAGGACTACCCATATGTTCATGCATGTCTTTTGTCAATTTCCTATTTCTTCATCCTATGTAGACGTTTTTACTGTCTTTGCAACATATGTGATAGGTGATCTGTGTTTTTTGGGATTGGGGTAGCATTACTTGATCTTTGGAGTTGCATTAACACAGGGGTCTTCAAAGTCGGCCCTTTTAGGACTCATGGACTACAACTCCCAGAATTCCTCAGCCAGCGTGCTTGACTGAGGAATTCTGGAAGTTGAGGTCCATCAGTCATAAAAGGGCCAAGTTTGAAGACTCCTGCATTAACATAACCATTACAACCTATGAAAAAGGATAACTACCCCGCCACCATACATCACAAATTTCTCACTACAATTTCTGTACAATTTCTGTAACAACTGTTCAAAATTAGGATGACGTCTTAAGCAAAGTCAGAGCATCAGAACTCAGATAAGTAAGGGAAGAAACAACACTTTAATCAAGGACCAATTAAAAAAAACCAGACTCCAAACGAGACTGGCAAGGCAAGTTCCTACATTATAAAACCAGCAAACCTCCCTCTCCTATGCACTGAGGTTGTTACATAGACCGGTAACTAAACATTTGCAGGAAAACAGCAAGCTCAAAAAATATGAAGAACCCAACAGTTCAGCCCAAGTTCAGTTCAGTTCAGCCCAGTGGCATTGTTACCTGTGCAAGCTGTTGGTTTTGTTCTTCGCTTCTCTTCTCTGAAAGGATGGGGAGTCCATAAGAAAATGCAATACACCAAAATAAAAGCAAAGTATGTTTCATCTTAAAACTGGGTCGCCTTGTTTACAGAACAGCAAAGTTTCTGCCTCAGCTATTGTGGCTCATCTGGCTTTCAAATTTTTATGCTTTATGTTTCATAAAGCCAGCTGTGGACTGACTCAACATTTCATCATGTTCTGATTAGCAATAGAAAGCACATACAGCCAGGAGAAGGTGTCACAGTGCAAGTAGACTTAAAATCTTGATTATATAAAACTTTATAGCACTGAACTAGCAGAAATACTTTCTAAGTCTCTCTGGCTACCTTTAAATATCTTTCAATTTCTTAAGGTGTGCCTTTTACATATACAGTATTGCAACTCCTACCCACACTGTAACTAAACTAACATATTACACTAATCATTACATTAATGTGGTTTTTTCATTGTTACATGAGGTTAGGCATTGTGGTCCATAAACTATGATTTATACAACAGTGTGTAGTGTAGCCATACCCAGTTCTTTCAACTGTTCTTCATATGTTGTAGTCTTCAGGCCTTTAATCATCTTAGCTGCTCTTCTCTGAACTTTTCCCGAAGTCTCAACATCTTTTTTGTATGATTATTACTAACTTATTCATGGATAAATTCCTATTTTATATTTATGTGAGGAAAACCGAGTAGCCTTCACTACTCTGCCAACAAGCAAGGGATGGAAAGAGTGAATGAGACAGAGGCAGTAAAATGTGTTATGTTTAGTCTGATACTATAAACTTCCACTATTCAGATGCGTACTTGGGTACTCGATGGAGAAATAACACTTTTGATCTTTCTCCCCAGCAGCTGTTACTCATTTTGAATTCATCATTAACCACAAGAGTGTAGTATTTCCTCTGTTGAGTAATGTAGCATAATATGTCTCAAAAAAATCACACAATGCCTGACAATTTGTTTCTGATTGAGTGGTGCTGATGACTCGGCATTCTGAAAGATACCGAGATGCTAATGAAAGAAACCCTTTGATTAGCCATTTGACTTCTTTTTTTTATGGGGGAAGGACAGATTTCCTCATGTAGTAAAAGAGAAAATACTGTCTGATTTGGAAGAGAGTAATCGTGAATCAAACATATATAATTTCCAAGGAAATAGCACATGTTCATATACAGAAACAGGTTTGGGCAGGTTAGTAACACTAAACTTGATAGCTGGTTTAACATGGCTTTTTCCACACAGTGGTAGAAACTATGCCTGCATAATATGCTCTGACCCCATAATTCTGCCTTAGTGATAAGACTGGTGATTAGTACTAACATAACAGATGATTAAGTCAAGTTAAAGTACAACAATTGGTGCTGATCCTAATCTAACAATGAAAATTCCCTTTTATGACCCTGTAATCCCTTAATTTAGGGTAGAGTTGGGGCAACTGGAGGGAGCTGAGCATTTACTGGCGAGATGCCCTTCCTGATGCCATACAGAGTTCACAGCAGATATTTTTTCTTTGTGCCCTAGGAAAGAGAGTCATCTGCTGCTACCTAAGATTGAACTTTCAACCTTCCAAGTGAGAGGTGAGTGTCTTCACCACTAGGGCACCATGCCACTTAGATCCTAATTCAACAATCAGTCCGCTAAATATGGCCTGCTGCCGCACACTGCTGGCACATATTTAATTGATTGTCCACTAGGACTCCAAGATCCCTCTCAGTTACTACTACTAACCCAGGTTTCACCTAACTTAATTACTTAATAACTTAATAAGGTTAAAGATGCCAGGCTAAAAACTGGAAGACTGTGAGTTTTAGTTCTGCCTGGTGGTGAATTTGGCCAGACCCTCTGGTAATGGCAAACCAGTGATGAAAGGGTTATCAAGAAAACCACATGAATTTGGCTAGGCAGTTGCCAAGAGTAAAGAATAATTTCAGAATATCCTTTCCCTGCTTGAAAAAAACTATCAAGAAGGTATACATTGATTTTAAAAAATGTTTGACACAATAATATTAACTATCTGGGAGAGAAGATATTGTTATATCACCTTATCCGTCCATGATTGTCAGTTAAATATTGGCAAGAAAGTAATAATCAATTGTTAGCTTAAATATAACAACTCTCATGATGTTTTTAAAACAACAGTTTAGAAGTAATTTTCTGTAGACTTTCCCCCCCCCATAAAAATCTCTCATGATGTATGGTTGTTTTTTTTAAAACTTGTAAGGTTTCTTGTAAGGTCCCCCCCCCCCCAGTTTCTCACTCTGACTTAGACTTAGCAATTTTCGTAATGGACATACATCCAAGTATTAGCCAGATCTGTTCATGCTTAGCTTATGAGATTAGCCAAGGTCATAAGATTAGAAAAAAGCATAAAAGGGAAATTATGCAGAACCTATTTTAGCTATGTGCAAACCTCAGATTCCCTTTGTGTGGTCCAGGCAGACCTGTTAACTGTTGTTTTGATTTGTTGGTGATTTTTTTTTACCTAAATGAAATGTTACCATGATATCTTTTTATAGAATTTTGGCTTAATTTAAGTTGTAGTAAACTCATGGTTTAGTAAAAAAAGAGAGAAAGACATCTTTTTAAAAAGAAATGGAGAATGGTTTAAAGAAAAATATTATGCATCTAAGGTCAAATAAGACAAATGTCCTGGGAAGGTTTTGAAAATGATAACACTCTTCAAAAATTTGAAATGTGCATGGAAAATACTAAACTTATGGCTTCACTAAAGCAAAACCACATGGGATTTTTTTCTTTGTAAATGTAGAAGGCTACTCTGTTTACCAATTTTCCTGTCTCTCTGTGTTTCATCACACTGAGGCAATACTTCTGTTTGTTTTGCTTCATTTGCAGTTCTTGCCTAACCAAAAGCTTATACCCTTGCAGTGCAGCATCTGGTTAATGGCATAACGTGCTTTGCTGATTAGCAAACACATTAGACCTCAAAGAGCCCAAACAGAGCCCATTCTTCTTTCTTACCTTAAGCGCACTCCCAAATTAGTATGCCATTTCCTGATTAGGTATAAGGTATATGTTTTAAAAGGGACGTGGTGGCTCAGTGGGTTAGGACACTGAGCTTGTTGATCAGAAGGTTGGCAGTTTGGCGGGTCGAATCCCGAGTGCCGTGTAACAGAGTGAGCGCCTGTTACTCGTCCCAGCTTCTGCCAACCTAGCAGTTCGAAAGCACGTAAAAAGGCAAGTAGAAAAATAGTGACCACTACGGTGGGAAGATAACAGCGTTCCGTGCGCCTTTGGCGTCTAGTCATGCTGGCCACATGACCACGGAGATGTCCTCAGACAAGCACTGGCTCTTCGGCTTTGAAACGGAGATGAGCACCGGCCCCTAGAGTCGGAAACGACTAGCACGCATGTGCGGGGGAACCTTTACCTTTACCTATATGTTTTAAAACGTTTGGGGGCCACAGAAGAACCAAACTTCCCCAAGGAGTGTTAGGATGAATAAAACATTTAAGCATTAAGAAATTAAATTATATTCTGTATCCTTTTTTTTGGAGGGGGGGAAAATAGGAGCTGCAAGTCAGTCATGAGGTACCTGCTCCAAGAAATCCTGAGGCAAAAGTGGACATCTTGATCCTTTGAGGGTAGTGAAGAGTTGTGAAGAGTTCTTTCTCTCCGATTTTAACAGAGAAATCAAGGAGCATAGATGTCAGAGGGTGGAGATAGAGTTTGCTATAAAACAAAGTAGACACTTCTTAAACTGCCAAAAGCAACACTTCTCATGAGTGAGAAAGGGTTCCTTGGGTACTTTAGAAACAGAATTTTTCTGGAGACATTTTTCCTTGGCTGGTATTGGAGCCTTGAGTGGGTCTCCAATAGATTAGGCTTAAATACCTTTATTCGAGAGAACTGGTTATTTGCCTAATGTTCAGAGGCTTTCGTAGAGGGGCTGGAAAAAAATCTGATATCAGGCATGACCATGTAATTGCTTCCTCTATATTGCCATAGCTGCCATTTGACTGTTTTAAACTCTCCTTCGTAGATCCCTCTGCATATCTGTTGTTTATCCTACAGGTTTACAATTAGCAGAACAGTTTTATTTATATAACATGCACTAAGTCTTAAAAAACTGAAACAAGATAAAAAGGTAAAGGTTACCCCACACATGTGTGCTAGTTGTTTCCAACTCTAGGGGCTGGTGCTCATCTCCATTTCAAAGCCAAAGAGCTAGCATTTGTCCGAGGACATCTCCATGGTCATGTGGCCGGCATGACTAGACACCAAAGGCGCACGGAATGCTGTTACCTTCCCACCGTAGTGGTCACTATTTTTCTACTTGCATTTTTACGTGCTGTTGAACTGCTAGGTTGGCAGAAGCTGGGATGAGTAACAGGCGCTCACTCTGTTATGCGGCACTCGGGATTTGACCCGCCAAACTGCCGACCATCTGATCGACAAGCTCAGCGTCCTAACCCACTGAGCCACTGCTGTTTACAATGTGTTAAATGGTGCTTTTTTCCTTCGGCTGTCAACAGTTAATGGCTGACCACAGGAATGTTACTTTCCCAGTGTAGTGGTCCCTATTTTTCTACTTGCATTTTTACGTGCTTTCGAACTGCTAGGTTGGCAGAAGCTGGGACGAGTAACAGGTGCTCACTGTGTTACGTGGCACTCAGGATTTGACCCACCAAACTGCTGACCTTCTGATCAACAAGCTCAGTGTCCTAACCCACTGAGCCACCACGTCCCTTGAAACAAGATAAGATTAGCAAAATTTATTATGTTGCATGAATGCAGCTGCTCGGCCTTCACCTTTAAGCATGTTGTGTGAAGAACAAAAAGCAGTTACATGCGAAGTGATGGAAAACAAATTCAGAACAGCAAAGCATCAGTCGATAAAACAATTTTTATACAACTATGATATATTTAAAATTAGTTTAGGGCCAAATCCTGTTTAAATAAAATTGTATTTCCTTGCTGGTGAAATGTTTTCTGGAAGATAAAAGTAAGCCAAAGTTTTTTGTTACTTTTTTTTTAAAAAAAGTGAAGTAGGTCTAACTACTAAGAAAGTCTTCTTTCAAGTTTTTGTTTTCCAGTACTTATAATAAAGCTCTTGAGGACAAAATAATTGAAAGCATGGTGATTTGTAGTACAAACCTGTGTATCTTTCTTCAAAAATGAGATTCTCATTTGTGATCATTCTCAGTTAACTTTGGTATGCTGAATAAACCATGATCACAAAGTTTCACCCAACACACTCAGCAGAACCAAACAAATCACACAATTACCAAGAATGTGGTATAAACACAGCTGTTTTGGTTTTAAAGCACAGTCTACAGTAAGAATGCAAAATGTCTTGGAAGCTGTAGCCAACTTACGTTTTTCATTTTGCAGAACTTCCTCTAAGAGATAAGTCTAAACTTTTAGACATGTTCCAGCATTTCTGGAAATGTGGTGAGGGCATATAGAAGTAAAATGATATTTTAACTTTAGCCATTAATTGTCAGATGCAAGCAACTAGTGCCACACCTGAATATCTGAAATCAGTGACTTTATTGTCTGCCACTTTTGCTACAAGAATTTCACCAGATTACTTGCCTTCCCTTGGGAACGACCTTCATGACTTCATGGCTCCTGGGGGAGGTAAAGCTTTATGACACTTGCCACTGTGCAATGACTTCAAGCTAGACCCTCATTTGACCTTCTCTCCCCTTTCATCCTAGCTGGCAGTTTCCTAACATTAATACACTTATTCACTCTTCAAGGCTCACTAATCCTCCCTCCAAGTAATAGGATTAGAGCTTGACCTAGTGAATATTCAAGCTGATGGAATTCTTCATTTGTAAATTGTTAGTACTGTATGAGCCCAGGCAGCCAGTCCTTTGAAGATGGGTTAAAATAACAATAATAGATTTACAGTTCCTGTCACTTGGGTGAGAAGGTGAAACTTGGCCAAAACTATTGACAATATCACCTGATTAAAAAAAACCCAAAATACAGAGTCAGAATTTCAGGATTCCTCTGATGAACTTGCTAAGCACCCCCCCCAATTTTACAATTCTTCCTGTCACTTGGCCTAGAAGTAAGGCAGACCCATGTTGGGGGTGTCCATGCTCCTTTCTTGATCACTCTGAGTGAAACAGAAGACTGCTTTTCAAAAGCCCTGTGACTGAAAGAACCTCTTTGACTGTTCTAATCTTGCAGATTGTCTTCGCCAAACAGGCATCCATTTCGTCCTTCCAAGGTCAGTAAAATGAGGATCCAGATTGTTGGGGGCAATATGCTGACATTGCAGACCTCTCAGAGAGCACTATAGGGTGGTATATAAGTCTAAGTGCTATTGCTATTACTATTTCTACCATTCTTCTGAAAATAATGTCATTTTTTTAAATTAAAAAAGCAGTAGCTTTAAGGCATGACTGATTGGCAGTGCTGGTAATCATCTCAACATCTGAACCCTCAAGGAATTTAAACCTAGCTGACTTAGAGTAATTGCTGTTGGGAAATGGGAGTGTTTCTTTCTTTTGCAATTCAGAGTTCTGCAGGGTTCACATTGCTAAATGTTTCTTCTTCCGGCATTCAGGAACATCTATATGATATGGTCAATGTTATATGTATTGGGCTCAATGGTAATACCACGTGGGTTGCTGGAGCAGCTAACGGCTGCCGTTAGCTGCTCCAGCAACCCAGACTACAAGTCTCCAGTGCTGCTATTGGCTGTCCCTAGGCGGCAATGGTTGCTTCAAACCTATTGGCTGCCGCCTAGGGGCTAAACTATATATTGCGGCTAGTTACAAACCAATTCTCAGTTCAGATCTTGCAAGCAATAAACCATGAGTTTTCCTGAACTCACTTGCCTCGTCTTCATTCCTGCGCCAAAGAACCCGCTACACAACAGTCAATATGGTAGCCAAAACAGTGAGATCAAAGCTCGGTCTGCTTTTTATCAAGGATGTGATGGGCTTTGGCTGTGAGGCGGCCATGTTTTATGTGAGATTTGGCTTGACATTCATTTGCACAATCATCTTTCTGGTCATTTGTAGTTTCCCCAGTTTGTCAAACTATTCCTCACTATTGGCCTCCATTCAGGACTGGAGCACTCAAACAAGTTTCTTAGAAACTTTCTTGTAACAAGGAAATCCAAGAATGAAGTGACAAGTAATAATTATTGTAGCAAGTTTGGAAGCCATAACCCAAAGAAGTTCAGCCCCTGTTGCAACTCAAGTACTGCGCTCATTCTGTTTTTTTGCACTCGAACCCTCTTGCATTTCCTTTTCCTTCTTGTTCTGCATGACAGATGGCTTGTCTTCCCCCTTTTGATGGGAGAGGCCTCTTTGTCTCTATTCCTCATTTCTGCAATAGTCAGATTTGTTGCCATGTTTTTTCACTGGTGTGAGAACTAGCTCTAGACCAAGGGAGGACAACATGAAGCAACCCTGCTTGTGGGACATTTTCAAAGCAGGAAGTGTGAGTTGTCTGGGAAGCTGCAAATTGATGGATAAACAAGCTCAATAATATCCTTTTTCTCCACATAACTATAATATAAAGCTCAGAAACACCCCACACACACAAAGATATCCAGAGAAAACTGCTTTCATTTGGTACCAAGGAAACTCTGAGATTATATCTAAAATACTGAATTGATGGCAATTTTGTCTTGTAGCTGTTTAAATTCTTTTTAAAAAGTGCACTCTACACAGAATGTTGTGTTGCATCTCTAAAAGTATCCGATAAGAATTTTATCTAATCCAGAATTCTTACCTTACCAATATTTCTATTTTTTCTAAAATACATTGTGGACATTATCAGCATTTACCTCCACTAAGAGCAACCTAGAGGCCTAAATGTACAGACTGAATTCTATAGGATACATTATGATGCGGAAACAATAGTGATATGGTGTGTATTATTTTGGAGTGCATAGTATATAGTACGTAGTAGATGAGGTATCCTGCAAAATATTTTAGGTATGTTTTTTTTATCCTCAAAATCAGGATGGCAGACAGTCTCATTCATAAATGCACTTCATCATTTCATGACTGTACTATGAAGATGTGTTGTTGGCAATTTTTACATCTGTGAGTAATATTATACATCAAACAGCAGATGTGAATTTCTCACATTGTCTCACATTAAGTATAAATGCTGTGTTTTTGCATTGTGAATTAACATTTTCAATTAACATTTTATCTTGACTTCTCAACTCAACTCAACTCAAGATAAATGAAGTATTTTATATGTGGAGGTTAATATGGTTAAATATCATTTCTCTTTTTTTGTGCTTTTGGCTAATTTAGTCAGCAGCTTATATGTTTTTTAAATTAATTACTCCAAAGTACAGCTATGTAATCTTATGTAATACTGTAGTAATATTTGCATGCAGTCAAACAAAAGAAGCAAACACCATATCATTCACAATAAATAGTTTATGGGAGAGCAGAATATATTATATCTATATATTAGAATTTAATACAGTTAATCAGCTTAAACCTGCTTTACATTTATATGAAAAACAAAACCACAGGTTATTACTGCATTCTCAGTTAAGCTTGTTGAATTCTGTGTTGTCTATACATCAAAATTAGTTATAACCAATAGGTAGCATTGATTAAAAGATTTAACAATTCAGCCAAGAATTGCTTCTGCGAATAGGCCAAACAATTCTTTGGTCTTTAGGGTCAAACTGAAACACTTTTGTTCCTCGGAAAAAATAGATATATCCTGGGGAGAAACAAAAGAAAGAAACATAAATGAAAAAACTGGTTTTTTCCAGACCCAAAGATAAGTTTCCTCTTTACAGATTTCTAATGCGAATTTAGGAAGATTTGAGCTATGTGTGCAAAAACATTCATGACCATATAGAAAAGATTTTGTTCTTAAGATAGGCTGAGATTCTAAAATTTCAAGCCAACAGTAACATGCAAAAGAAAAAAAAAAGCAAAGGTATATTTTGTCTGCCTTTGAGACTTGGATTATATATTGACTAAACTTTAGGTAAAGGTAAAGGTTCCCCCGCACATGCGTGTTAGTTGTTTCTGACTCTAGGGGCCGGTGCTCATCTCTGTTTCAAAGCCGAAGAGCCAGCGTTTGTCCGAGGATGTCTCCGTGGTCATGTGGCTGGCATGACTAGAGGCCAAAGGTGCACGGAACGCTGTTACCTTCCCACCGTAGTGGTCCCTATTTTTCTACTTGCATTTTTACGTGCTTTCAAACTGCTAGGTTGGCAGAAGCTGGGATGAGTAACAGGCGCTTGCTCTGTTACGCGGCACTCGGGATTCGACCCGCCAAAGTGCCGACCTTCTGATCGACAAGCTCAGCGTCCCAGCCCACTGAGCCACCGCTCAAGCATAATTTATGAATCAGTGATTGATTAGGCTTGTACAATACACAAATATGTAAGTCATAAATCATGATTTACAGATATTAGTGCCCGGGTTCGTACCAGATATTAAGCCACATGACCAACAACCAATTATAAATCCAGCCAATTGTGATTTAGTCCTTAAGTCATTCCTGCTCATTTTTTATTTCACAAACTATGAATCAGAAAAACGTAGATTTAAGGCCATGCAGGGATATAATTACAGGCTTATTTTATTTTCATTTACTGAATTAATGGAGGATAGAAGCTTTTGTGGACTTTTGCTAGTCTTTAAGCTGCCACAAGTCTCTTGTGATTTTTTTAAAATGACGATTATATAAAAAATTCAAAATGGTTAAAGCACTATTATAGAAACCACTATCTAAAAGGTTAAATGCAGAAGTTTTAAAAGTTATAATGCCCAGTGCGGTTATACTAGGAAGAAAGAATTTAATAATGCTGATGATAATATAAATGCAAATTAAGTCAACCTGGGTTCTAGTAAACCTTGTTTTTCTGCCATACCAACTGACTCTTTTACTCACCATTGTCGTACAAAGCAGCATCAATTCTGGGTTTAATCCCTTTAAAATCTTGGGCTATATTTCTGGGGTATCCTTTTTCCATGCTTTTTTCCATTTCATTGTATCTGAATGGAAATAACAAATGTCATGATTGAAATGCAATATAGAAGGCACTTTAGTTAAAGGAAAAAGGATTCAAGTTGATCAATCGAAGAAGTCAAGCCAAATACAGGAAATGAAAATTTCCTCAACATACCGGTACTTTTCTCTCTAAGGAGAAAATGACTTCATGGGCATATCCACGAAGACTTGCCACTACCTTCTTCTGTTTTAAAACTTTGCAGTTTATCTTACAGTCCTGATATTGCCTGGACATCTCAAAGTTTCCATGCTGGAAAAGTTCACCCAGGTGATCTCAAAAACCACTTCCAAATTTTGGATGTTTAGCAGTTGCAGTACTTTTAAAGAAGGTGCAGGGAATCAGTCATCCTCTGGATCATAAAAACCAATCACAGCTTTTGAATTATGATTGTTAAATAGAGGGTTCTTTGGCACAGGAATGAAGATGCAGAATGGAGTACAGGGTAATTCATTGTTTATTTTGTGCTGGAACTGTACTGGAGAAATGGCTGCAACTAGCCGCAATGTATAGTCTATCCCCTAGGCGGCAGCCAATAGGTTTGAATCAACCATTGCCGCCTGGAGATAGCCAATTGCAGCACAGGAGACTTGTAGTCTAGGTTGCTGGAGAGCCGTTAGCTGCTCCAGCAACCCACATGGTATTCCCTCAAAAAGCCCAGTACATAAGAATGATGACAGCTGTATTGATTAAAACTGCTGCCTGCCATTAAGAACTGTGGGAAAGGTCCAGTGAAGATGGCTGGATTTAGTTCCCACTAAAGAAGTTAATCATGCTTAAAGTCCAGTGGATTTCAGTGGAAAATAGATTCATTCAACAGTCTGAGTCCAATCTGGTATCTTTTCAAATGATAAAAATGACTGTGGGAGAGACATTTGAATGAGGAGGAGCCAGTCAAGATTCAGACTGTTATTCCAAGAAAGGACTAGCAAATGGAAAGTATTCCTTTCCTTTCTTATCTCCAGTCATCTTTGCTTAATGCCATCGTTGGAAGTGGCTCAAATGGAAGAAGAGATTAAGAAGCTGTAGGGTTTTGTTCCAATATTAAGTATGAGGAATGGGCAAATCAGGGAATATCTATTTCCATTTGTTGCTTTGGAATTGTGATCTGATTCAGTTTGGATTTCCAGATTTGACTGAATTGCATATTCAAACTGAATTACTGAATCTGTTTGGATTTCAGAATGAAATAAAGAATTCTTTTTCTACTCGGAAGATTTGAAGGCTCATGATTTTATTCTGTTTGCTTGATTCCTTTGAAAAAAACCCCTGATTTTAAATTCAACCGCATTTACTTTGAATCAAATATTCAAGCAGAATATTCACACATTTGTATTAGGCATTAAAAGAACCTTATGGGAAATATACTTTGCTTTATGTGACCGTATCGATGTAAGCAGAACTGAAACATGAGAATCTCTAGTATGTTCTTCTGGATTGTGTTCCCCCAGGATAGAAGCTGATTGGATCAGCATCACATGTTGCTAGTCAAGGGAAATCTATGTTATACTTTCATGCTCTATCATGTACAATAGGCCTTGAGCTTGGATCGCAATGCATGGCCACCATATTGCAAATTTTGACCTCTTTTGTTTATTATCTTATTGCTACACTATTATATATATTACATTTCAATTAAATATTGCTTATTAAAGATTAATATCTCAAGACTAACCACATAGTAAGCAAGTCATATTAAGATCACAGAACACTGAGCCATACCTCCAATACTTGTTCCCAATGAAAAAATAGGTCTTCCCAGCTTCTGGATCACTGAATACAGCATCAATTTTCTTCACATTTCTTGGTAATCCCAATCTGTAAATACTTTGAGCCTGGTCAATTACATCATATCCACTTAGAACCCAATATTTGTTTCCTAAAAAGAGATGGAGTAATATTAAATGTAATTATACTTTTGTGATACTCTTAGGCTTTCCTCAGGTTTGGTTAAGAAAAATATGATTTCAATATTGAAAAAAAATGATCAATTCTGAGCCTTGTCATATTGCATTGGTTTGTGCTTAAATTGTAAGCCGCCCTGAGTCTTCGGAGAAGGGCGGGATATAAATGGGATTAAAATAAAAATAAATAAAAAATAAAAAAAATGTTTCCCACTGTTACATGCAGCATCTGGAGAAACTGGATAATGGTTTTAAAAGAAAGATGAAGCTTTTTTAGACGCTCAAAATTCTATACATCGGCATTCATAGCTCAGGGGTCTGTATGTCTATTTCTAGCAATAAATGCTTGTTAGGAAGAAAGGGGACTCCTTTGTTCTCTATGGACTTTACACCATCCTAACATAAAAAAAACCAAGTGGCAGCTGTAAGGAGTTGGGATCTGGCTTAGGTCTTTTCAGCAGGCTGAAATTCAGTTCTGCATTGCCAGCCAAGCTATCTTGATAAAATGCAAAGAAAAAGCAGAAGGCAAGCTGGAAAATTAGGCAGAGGGAGAACAGGAGAAGACAAGAACTGAGTTATCTGCCCTCCAGTCACACTAAAGAAATGCCAGCACAAAGTCAGACTAGGCTATGAGTAGTTCTGAATAATTTACCAAATGGGATAAATTCAGACAGTGTAGTAAACCATAATTTGAAGTGTGGGTGTGGGTGCGTGTTTGGCTTTTGGCTTAATATGATCACTGAAAGCAGTTACTAGGTTGTATGATTTAGCCTAAGCCAGTGCTTCTTAACATGTGGTTCTAAGACCACTGGGGGTCCCTTCCCCAAGACCCTATCAAAGATCCACCAAGCCAAAATTATTTCCCAGCCTATGTTAAAAAAAATAATACAATTTTAAAATACACACTCCGCTAGAGAGAGGTTCCCTGGTGACTGACTCAGATTGGATCCTGCAATATTATTCTGGGACACGTATATTCACCTTTGTTCACCACAGTTTTAATAGTCCATCAAACAATTGTGACAAATAATAATTAATAATAATAATAATAATAATAATAATAATAATAATAATAATAATAATAATAATAATAATAATAATAATAATAATAATAATAATTTTATTTATATACCGCCCTTCTCCCGAAGGACTCAGGGCGATGAACAAGGCAGACATAAAAAATATAAAAATACAAAAGTTAAAAAGAATTAAACATATGCCCAACTAAAAACAGTAAATACATATATTAAAAATGACAATAAAACCCCCACCCATCCCCCATCAGGCCAGGCCGGCTTGTTCAAATAAGAGTGTCTTCAGATCACGACGGAAGGAGCGAAGGTCGGGCTCCATCCGGAGCTAAACCGGCAACCAATTCCATAGCTCCGGGGCGCCCACAGAGAAGGCCTTCCCCCTGGGGGCCACCAATCGACATTCTCTGATTGGTGGCACCCTGAGGAGGCCCTCTCTGTGGGAACGCACAGGGCAGAGGGAAGTTGATGCCGGCAGCAGGTGCTCCCTAAGGTACTCCCTAAGGTACTCTGTAGCGACAATGAATGCTTAATTTTTTAATTGTTCATATGATCAACATTGATAAATATAACCCAGATAAACAAAAGCTCTTTTGGGGTCCTGCACAATTTTTAAATGTGGAAGGAGTTCCTAAAAGAAGAACAATTAAGAAACACTAGATAGAATAACCTAAAAAGAAAGACTAACAAAGTAGACATTGGTTTATTGAACAAACAAAGGATCCTCCTTCTTTTTTCCTAAAACCTTTCCCCCCCCCTTTGGCAAGAGCAAGTCTCGACAAATTTATCAGTCATTACTCACCTTTAAAAAGGAAAATGTTATCTTGCACAAAGTTCTCATAAGCAGCGTCGATATTGGAAGGCAGAGTTGGCCAGAAAAGAGAAATGAAATAGAGATCCACATAGGAGAGCTGAGGATGTTTACGCCAAAAATGCCTAGTGGTAAAACAGAAGTGGCACATTACCCAATGTGGCATTTTTTCAAAGAGGGGAAATTTAGATGGAGTTCCATATCATAAAAATAGCATTAAGGGTCACATCCCATTTATTGGGAAAATAGTACTCAAACTATCAGAATTATTTTAAGAATGCAACTCACCTGTCTTTAAAGAACAAATATTCTCCACGCATGGTGGTAACGGCATCAAAAGTAGTCTTAGCAGAACACGCTTCTGGTGTAGAAGGCCCTGTTGGTTGTATTGGGCTCTCTTTTTTTCCTAAATAATAATAAAAAAATGATATGGAAGCTATCGAATAGATACTAAAAACAATTGTAATGATCAAGATCTGTTTTCTTAACATTAGTGTTTGGAGTAGTGCAAATTCCAATGTATCTTTGCTGATAGTGGGAAATTCTAGCTAGAATGAAATTAATTATGACAGTGTTTTAAGGAATATAACGGTATCAGAAAATTTTATTTTGGAAATCCTACTTAAATGAACAGGATCTTGCAGTTAGTAATGCTCGCACTGCTTTACAAGTATTCATTTACATTTAGAAGTCAAGTTGCAAAAGGCACGCTTTTGCATTCAATTTAGGCCTTGGTTTCTCTTGGCCTTACCATAGATTGCTTGAATGCCATTGATATCATCCTGCGGAAGACGAAATAATTTTGGCGCTGTGTAGGAGTAGGTAGGATACATCAAGGCCCCAACATCCGTGGAATGAGACAGACCCAACGAATGGCCAAACTCATGAGCAGCAACAAGAAACAGGTTGCGGCCTAGAAAAAAAAAGAAAAAAGAAAATCCTTTTTGTAGAAAGCAATAAGAAATTCATAACTGATCAGATTAAAAAAAACATTTAGCATGTAAAGAAAAAGGAATAGTCCCATTTAGATTTAGTAATCATAGTTGACAGGGGAGGAGAAGGGGTTGGTTCCCACCCACAACCTATATAGGCAATTAAAACATGTTTCATTTGTCTGAAAAAAAAAGCAACAACCCCTTTCTGTTTGTAAACTTCATTTCCATTTCTTGAAACAGAACAAAGTTGCCGCAGAAGGCACTGTGGGTTGAGGTGATAAATCTGAAGACTTGGGGGCATGGGAAGGGAAAGGCTAAACTCCTCTTTATGGAACGGAAGCCATGCAGGATTTGAATTAGAACTGGGTCTAATTTCTGTACCATTCATCCTGCTCAGTGACGGCCCACTACCTGCGATAACTACTGTTTTACACTTTAAGTAAAATTGTAATTCCTAGTCATGTTCATCTAGGTTCTTGGGGGTTGTAGCCCATATTGGGAAACTAGCCGATATTTCCAGGTCTACCATCTCATCTGGCTGCATCTGTAGATAAATCTCAGGTGCTTATGTCCTTGCATAATCTGTATGTTTACAGTTCAAGAATGATTTAGACGTACCTCTTGGGCCATCTTTTGTCCAAAATTCTTCTTCATCAAAATGAGCGTCTCCCCCAATGTTTTGCCCTGGTTGAAAAGCATGTGCCAGGATTCCATCGGGACCATCAAAAGGAGAATTATCACCATGGTCTAAATGTAGAAGAAGCAAAGAGTTCAGTTAGGCAGTTAATTTTTGCTTAAACAGTGGTCCCTGAAACCAGACTCGGCTCAGGGCTAAACCTATGTGGTTACCTCTGGTGTAGAAAGAGATCATGATATCCGCTTCACCATCATAGATTCTTGTGAAACTCAAAGGTGACACATTGCTCCAGACTTCAAATGCTTTTCTGATGGCTTCATCTGTATCAGATGGATGCATATCTGAAGTGTAACTTACAATCCTTTAAAATGAAACCGGAATAAATTATTAGGCAGCCACAAGAGTGGTCTATCTAAACCAGCATTGGAGATACTGAGTCACACCGGCTTTCCAAGATTCCAGAGTTATCCCAATTCTGTCTGAGCCTGCAGGAAAGGATTGGTTTACATAGAAAGTAATGCTTTCTTACTGAATCTAAAATGTATTTTATGTATATCCCACCTTTATTATTTTTATAATAACTCAAGGGGGTGAACATATCCCACACACCTTCCTCCTCCTACTTTCCCCAAACAATAACCCTGCAAGGTGAGTTGTGCGGAGAGAGAATAACTGGCCTAAAGTTACCTAGCCAGCTTTTATGGCTAAGGTAGGATTTGAACTCATTCATGGTTTCCAATTTTCTAGTCTTTTGCTTTAGCCATTAGACCAAAGTGGCTCAAATGGAAATTGATCATATTCAATAGAGACTTTCTAATTTCTCTTCATAAGGGCTTAAAGCAATATGCTTCTTTCCGTTTAAAAACAACAACAACAACAACAACAACAAAGTCAGAACTAAGAATGAATTGGATCCTAGTGAGCAGAAAGGGACCTCTTTTTCACTTTTAGGGTCCTGATTTAATTTGCTGCTCTGAACTTTCTCTTTGGGTTTCCTTTTTTTAAAAACAATGAATACTGTACTAAATTAAAAGGCATTTAGATGTGATTTGGTGCAAATGTTGCCTCTTTTCCAGCCACAGGTTGTTTTTGAGATTCTGTTACTGTAGATGTGATGGCCCATATCTGCTTCCAGCTAAATCGATATTAAAGCTTTTACTTGACTGATAAACATTCCCTTATTTCAGAAAGAAAATACTGTGTGTTAAAGAGAGGCCAGGCTGATCCCTGATGTACTAAATAGGAATCCTGCTTCTGAATATCTCCTGGTCTTAAATAAGCTCTTGAAAATGCAAAATGTGCTATGAAATAAAGTTTGGAAAACATTAATAGAATTTTCTCCTCACTAAATGGACTGGATGCCAAGATCAATCAAAGCTCATATTTTCTATTGATGCAGGGGCATCTGCTGGAAGGAGGCTCAAAAAAGGGAAGATGACAGACACAATCATGTGACATACAAAAGGGGTGTGGCTTCAATCATGTGATTGAGATTTTGATTTTTTTGTCTCCTCCCCCCCCCGATACTGCTATCTGTATGTTAATTTGATACCTGTAAAAAAAGTACCTCAATCCTTTTACCTGTAGGTAATACTGGTTTTCTCCCATTTAGGATTGCCATCTAAAAGCACAAATGACCCCAAGTCAGGTACGCCACACCTTGGCTTCTTCATCACTGCTAAAGTTTTCAAGTCAGCCTTTCCAGTCACATTCAGGCCAAAAAATTCTTGCATTTTTCTGAGATTTTTACTCAAGATTTCATTTTCATCCATACGGATCTTAGGGCTTCTCTCATCGTTGGATTGGTAGAAGTTTTTTAAGTATTTCTGTTAGGAAACAAAAGTAAAGTTACTCTGAATTTTAAAAAAATAAGCTAAAACGAAAAGAAACCAAGCAAGGGGAAAATTGATGGAATTCTATGGTTCTCAAATTCTTTCTAGTAATACATATGAGTATTAATAACATAAAATAATATCCAGCATATCCAAAAATCATTCTATGGTTTTGGGGAAGTGGATGAAGATTCTTCACATAAATTTGAAGCTAAAGTCCCAAAAAGTAGAGTTCACTTTTTTAAAAAAAAAAAAATGAACTCCTAAAGCAGACATGTCAAACTCGCAACATCACGTGACATCGTGCGACATATCAGAGCTTTTTTCTCATTGCTGGCAATGGGGTGGGTGTGGTTTCCTGGTGATGCGTTTGGCCTGCGGACTGGCAGTTTGACACCCCTGTCCTAAAGAGATTGAGCTTTTTTAAGGATGGTGCAAATTTAAGGAGGATAGTCTGTTTTGCAGAAATGAAGCCTAATCCATTATCTTAAGTAATTAAATTAATGAACAAAGTATGAGTAAAAAGATGAGACACATCTCACAAAACACAAAAGTAAATATAATATCAACGGGGGGGGGGAAATAGTTGAGGAGAGAAAAGTTAAAATTAGACTTCAGTATCATTAGGGAACAGCTAAAATTTCAGCAATTTTGAGTATATATTTATTTACCTTCACTAAATTCAAGTCAGCATCACTGATTGGTGAATTCGCTGGAGCAGCAAAAGCAGAAAAGTTGCAGGTGAGAAGCAGGAACATCCAAACGGAGAGACCTGCCATAGTTAAAATCACTGCAGACACTTCCAGTCCTATAAAATATTTATTCCCTTTGAATGTTTCTGGGTTTCAACCATCCTCAGTTTATATAGAATTTGAAAACTTATCTCTGCTCTGACTCATTATCCTCCGATTGGCAACCCAGGGAAGGACTCATCCTTGAGCAATAACATTTTCACAACTCCTTGGGTTAATTAAAAAAAAGGAAGAGTTTTTTTCCCCAGTTATGACAACATACTCAAATAGTAACGCTTAGCATTATCTTCACCTTACACAGGTCTCACTACTGGAGGCTAAAAGTTAAAATAAAGATAGAATTTGCAAGAAAGAGGGATAATCCTGTGATGGGCAGGATGGACTGAGGGGTTTTTAATTGGGTTTTAAAGTTTTAATTTTTGGGCTTAAATTTAATTACTTGTTTTAAATTTATTTTAACTTTTGCATTGTATGGTTTTAATTGCCCTGTAAACCGCCCTGAGTCCTACGGGAATAGGGCGGTATAGAAGTCAAAATAATAAATAAATAAATAAATTTAGTTTGTTGGTCTTTCACAGAGACTTCCTCTCCATACTCCCAGGAAACCTACCTTATTTTACTGGTGTTTAGGGTGAATTTAGAAAGGAAGAAGATACAGTATGTATAAGACCTCATAACTAGTCAGAGAATTCTGGAGTACAAGAATCCCAAATATTTGAGAGAGATGGTTTTCTGATCTTTGCTTGAATCTACTACTTTTCTGGGCAATTGGTTCAGTGCTGGATTTTAGGTTAGGGATTTTTAAAAAATCTTGCAAGAGAATTCATGCCTCTCTTTTTGCAGTCACATCCCACTTTGGTTTCTAGTTAATTACTATACCAACATCTATACCAAGTATACCAAGATACAATACCAAAATAAACAATGGTTACTGGAATGGGTATGTCTAGTTTAACGAAGAGAAGGACAAGGGGGGACATGATAGCAGTGTTCCAATATCTCAGGGGCTGCCACAAAGAAGACAGAGTCAAGCTATTCTCCAAAGCACCTGAAAGCAGGACAAGAAGCAATGGATGGAAACTAGTCAAGGAGAGAAGCAACCTAGAACTAAGAAGAAATTTTCTGACAGTTAGAACAATTAATCAGTGGAACAACCTGCCTCCAGAAGCTGTGAATGCTCCAACACTGGAAGTTTTTAAGACGAGACTGGACAGCCATTTGTCTGAAATGGTATAGGGTTTCTTGCCTGAGCAAGGGGTTGGACTAGAAGACCTTCAAGGTCCCTTCCAATGCTATCATCATCATCATCATCATCATCATCATCATCATCATCACCACAAGTACTATGCTCCTACTATGATAAGATGTGATGTCATATAACTGCATGTATTATTTATTTTCTCCTAGCTCTGCATTTATGTCCGTTAAATGATATACTCATCATTACCTTTTTGACTTAAAGATTTAATTAATGCACTGAAAAGGAGATCCCAGGACTTGATACCTCATATGAGTTTGATGAGGAATCCCTGATCCTTTGATATAGTCTTTGAGCCCATTATGAATCCACTTAATTGATAAGCCATCAAGGCTAAGCTTAACTAATTAGAAAATCAAAACATTGTGGAGTGTTTTGTTATGGTTTTGTAAAATCCAAATATGTAAATAATGTATACAGGTAGTCCTCAACTTACAACAATTCATTTAGTGACTATTTGAAGTTACAACAGCACTGAAAAAAGGAACTTATAACCATTTTTCACACTTATGACCATTGCAGCCTCCCCATGGTCACATGATCAAAATTCAGAGGGTTGACAACCGACTCATGTGTATGACAGTTGCAGTGTCCCAAGTTCATGTGATCACCTTGTGCGACTTTTATGACAAGCAAAGTCAATGGGGAAGCCAGATTCACTTAACAACTGTGTTACTAAGTTAACAACTGCAATGATTCTCTTAATAACCATGGCAAAAAAGATCATAAAATGGGGCAAAACCCACTTAATAACTGTCTCGCTTAGTAGCATAAATTTTGGGCTCAGTTGTGGTCGTAAGTTGAGAACTACCTGTGTGGCAATATCCAACAGACTGTTTTCCTGTCCTCCGGAATCTCTCTGCCACCCACACTCTGAAGACAGGGAAAACATGCTCTCTTGAGTCATCCGGCACTTCAAATTCATTTCTCAAACATAATTCATAAGAGTCCAGCCAGATCATCATCGAGTTTCAGTACCCTAAAGTTATGAGAGCCACTTTGCTGCAGCAGTTTTAAAGCAGGGGTCCCCAACTCCCTGCCAGCAACCGGGCCACACAAACAAGTTAAGTTCCAGCCGCAGGATGCAGGCAGCAGGCAAAAACACACCCCCTCCAATCCGCCGAAAAACCTCTCTCCATGGATCCAGTCCCTGGTGCCCAAAAGATTGGGAGCGGGGAACACTGATTTTAAAGCACTGGTCCTGAAACTGGGTGACCATGAATTGTAGCCCTACCTTAGCTAACAGTTGCCAGCTTGGATCAGCTGTTCTCTGAAAACTAAGAAGAGTTGCTTTTCTGAGTGAGATGGATGGCATGTACATTTAATTAATAAAATAAAACAGAAGGCAAGGGCAAACCACTTCTAAAACTTTGTCAAAAAAAAAAAAAGAAAAAAAGAAAAAAGAAGAAGGAACTTGTCTGGGCAATTGCCAGGAGTCAAGACTGACTTGGCAGTCTTGATCTGGTGCATTTTATCTGACCAGTGTAAGCTCCAGTCTTTCCCCACCATTAAGGATGCCATTTTAACTCATGAATCTGATTTTCCTGAGAGAAAATGAAGGTGCTATAGGGAAATCTTTTTAAATGATGTTGGTTGCTTTATTTATTTATTAAATTGGTTTAATGTCCATCTTGCCACAAGATGACTCTTGGAAGCTTACAGGATTAAAAACAGTAAATACACACACACCTACACATTAAACATAAAAATTATGATTAAAAGGTGGGAGGAGAGGAAGCAGATGCGCAGGGGAGGAGGTGGGGTGTACTATTGTCCCATCAACCACCTCCAGTGTGATAAAGAGCCTTGGTGGAGCAGTGGGCTAATGCCTCCTTAAGTAACACCAGCTGCCTGCAATTAGTGCAGGTTCGCATCCCACCAGGCTCAAGGTTGACTCAGCCTTCCATCCTTCCCAGGTAGGTAAAATGAGGACCCAGATTGTTGGGGGCAATTAAGCTGACTTTGTAATAATGCCGCTTGCCCCCCCCCCTGAAAGCCCTAATAAGCAGGCATATACATAGAATGAAGGCTATTGCTAAGCACATTGATTTGTGCTTTAGATTGTAAGCCGCCCTGGGTCTTCGGAGAAGGGTGGGATATAAATGGGATTTAAAAAAAAATTCTCCATTGCAGCCCCAGCCTTACTGGCAGAGCCAGATCTCCAGGTTCTTGCAGAAGGTCAGGAGGATGGGTGTCAATCTCACCTCAGGAGGCAAGAGGATCCAAAGGGCAGGAGTGACAGCAGAGAAGGCTCTTCTCCTGGCTTTGCCAGTTTGTAATCCCTGACTGACAGAGTCTGCAACATGCCTCCTCTGCTGGCACCGGTGAAGTGGGCCTGTCCCATTGGGGTGAGATGGTTCCTCAAGTACCTTGGACTCATGCCATGCAGGGCTTTAAATAACCAACACCATGAACTGAAAAGAACCATTGCAGTACTATTTTATTTGATTATTACCACATGGATATTAGAGTTAAGGAAGTGAAGAACCTTATTTTGGATAAAATTATGTTCTGAAATACATTGGGCATGAAAACCACTCCTTAGAAGTAATGAATTTTAATGAGTCTATCAAATATATTTTGATTCCTTTTTTGGGGGGGGTAAATCTAGTACTGCAAGGAACAAAGCAAATTCACTATTCAGGGACATGTTTTTTTTGCATAATGTATTGAAATCTGTCTTTTCATTTCCTTCCTCGTTTTGGCACCTCATCTTTGGAATGCTTTAGTTTTTCAGTAGTAATCCATTTGGTGCTTTTGAACTGTATTTCTGCAAGGTGGCACAGTTGGCCTTTCCTCCCCTCTTCTGTTTCCTCTGCGGGGTGGTTCACTTTTTCTTTACTGAAAAAGCCACTGTGGAAGAGTTGCTTGATATTTAACTGAAACGTGGGAAGCCAGAGAGATGTAGACCATCGAAGTGAAAAAGATAGGACATTCATAAGTAAAGGAAATGGAAGAATTATACATTCCGCCTATGAAAATTTTTAGAAATGGGCAAGAAGTCCATTTTCTCCCCATCCAATTATGTGAGAATAGGAAAAAAGGAGATGATGATTGATGATGATGACGATGATTTCAATTTATATACCACCTGACTCTCCGTGACTCTGGGAGGATGATTATTTTGTCATTGTACTCTATCTATAAGTAAAGCTTTGTCAGAGTAATTTGCCTGACAAGGGCATTTACTCAGCAGCTTCAGATCTGACAGAAGAGAATATTTGTAGCTCAGAGATGCACAATGAGATCCTTGGTGCTCTCTAAAGTTGATTGTTTTCTTGCACATGTTTGCAGTGCATTGATGATGTTATCTAGCATGGTAAGGAATGTCTGCAAGCTCAGAGAACACAAGGAACGCACAGCTTTAGATCTTTATTTTCCATTAATTGTTCTACAGCAATTTTTTCTCTCGGAATCAAGATACCCTGGGGATGGTAACTTTTGCCTTGATCACTAAACCATATTCAAGATGGGGCAACCAACCTTTGGAGATGATTCAGAAGCTGCAACTGGTGCAAAATCTAGCAACCAGGTTGCATACAGGTCAAATCTGATATGCATTTTTATCTCACTTTGCTGGCTGCCAAAGTGCTTGTGGTCACTTTTAAAGCAGTATGTAGCACAACACTGGGATGTATCAGAAATGATCTCGCCAGGATCAAATCTGTCCATCTTGCTTGAACATCTGAAGAAAACCTGTTGAAAGTCTCCCTTCCTTGTTAGATGCGTAGGATATAGTTATAAATCTATGTATCTTTCAAGGAAGATGAATTTACAAAGTCCTCTCTTGCTGTCCAGACTGAATGGGCAGCTTCAGACTGAATCAGGCTTGAAAATCTATTGACAACCAATGCAAGAACTTCAAGATAGGTTTTATTCCAACCTGTTGGGGTTGTCCTATTAGAAATCTAGCTGTACCAGTTGTAGCTTTGCGGTTGCTTCTCAATGCACATCTACATAAAGCACATTACAACAGACCAACCAAGTAGTAATTAAGGCTTTGTAGGAGATGACCAGGCTGAGCCTGAGGAAGGGGTCAAATGCATCATCAGCCTTGAGTCCCTTCATGCACACAAGAGATCTAAATCCAGCCCACCTTGAATTCCATTGACTCTTTATCTACCGCCAATTTGCTTTGACTGTTAAGTAATTCAGATTCTTGTAGAGAGCTTCAGCTTGCAATGAATCTACATATTCATTTGAATATATATGCCTGGACTCCTGATTTCTTGCACTTGACAGGCATGAGTTATTTCTGCATTAACAATTAGCAACTGGTGTGCAATTTGGGGGCCCCCTGGATTTAAAGGTTACTGTTCAAGGAGCAGGTGGTAAGTGCAGCTAGGGAAACTTTTGTCTTCTTAAGCAATTGCACCCTTTCCTGGATTGGGAGGCCTCACATCCACTCAAGCCTTGGTTACTTCCCATTTGGATTACTGCAATGCAGTATAGAGGGGGTTACCCTTGAACGTGTTACAACGGGTCCAGAATGCAGTGGTACATGCAGCGTTGAGTGTCCCTAGATTTATATAAATTACATTGTTGTGTGAGCTGCATTAGCTCCCAGTTTTCTTCTGGGTGCAATTAAAGCTACTGGTTATTACAGATGAAGCCTAACGTGGTATAAGACCTGGTATTTGATTAATTGAATCCAGTGGTGAGATTCAGCCAGTTCGCATCACTTAGGCAGAACCGGTAGCTAATTTTTTGTTGCCCAAGCCCAGGATGGACTTCTGGAAGTGACATCCACACAGAGAACCAATTGTTCACATATTTGAATCTCACCACTGAGAATCATATTTTTTCTGGCATTACCCAGATTTTCTCAGGTTACTTTGTGAAATATGCCTGGCATCACATGTAGCTCAAAAGCCAAAAGTAGTCTCAGTTGGAATATATTGCAGTTATGCAACCCTGAGATATTATCAGAAAATATTTATTAAAAATCTTATGAAGCTTCTATTATTAGCAAAATGTTTTTTTTCTTTCCACATAACTTTTAGCATGCCTTCTTTCTATAGAGTGCCTTATCTGGGCTGCAGTGATGATCTGGATGACCATTAAATGACAACAAAGTTATATAGGCCAGCCAAACTCTTTGGTTGCCATTTGATGATCATCTAGATGTTTGCAGCCCAGGTCTACCATATGCCCAGAGAGTTTTTTCCCCACAAAAATGTTGCTTAATGTGGAAAATGGCGGCACCAGGAATAAATGTTAGCTGTTAAAAATTTAGGAACATCCACATCTTCTTTATTAAAAAATAAACCGATTATGATTCACATCTATCATCAAGTTGGCATTGACTCTTAGTGAGCACATAGAATGATCTTCTCCAGGGAGATCTACTTCAATTTGTCTTTTCAAGCCTGCCAATAGCACACACTCATCACTGCTAAAATTGAACCCGTTAACCTGTGTGTGAGACTTAAGTAATTATTTTTATTGCCCTTTCTGAAAGGGGCTTCTGCTTCCTTCACATTAAAATTATGGTAAACCTGTTTCCTCCTGGTATTACAATGATTCATGAGCATTTGCATTTGGAAAGTCACAGATAAACCATCAGCAAGCTCATTCTATACGAGAGTTTTTGCTTTTTCATGGCCAGTATTAATTTTCTTTTGTTGGGAATTGTAGGCTCCTGATTCCTCCTTTATCAGTGAGCCTCTATGCAAGCTACATTAGCTGGTAAGATACCAAATCGTGCATAGTACCAAGAATCTCTTTGGGCTGAAAGAAAATTTGAACCATCTATGAAGTTCAACACGTTCACACAGCTGGACCACCAAGTCAATTTCCTCTAGACTTTTGTAATAAGAATCAGAAGCTATTCGTCATTCCTGCCAGTATTCTGATTTATATGACTCCATTAGCAGCAAACTAACATTTCTTTTGGGTAAAGAAGACAGAACAGGATGTTTTGGGACAAAGGGAAGTAGCGATGTTGTGTTGAAATATCAGATAATGAGCTAGCATCTCATGACAGCCTTAATTACCCTCTGTTTCTGGATATGGTTCATTTTTTAATTCCCCTCTCCCCCCCTTCACTGACGTTTTATAAATAAATGAAATTTATTTGTATTTGGACATCTCCTGCTCTTCCCTTCTGACTCAAAAGCTGACTTCTCATTATTTATAGCCATGTTTTCATTGCATGGGAATTGTTTTTTCCATGCACGTCTTCCTCCACATTTCCTAAGCCAAACCCTTTATGGAAGCCTACCTTTTTAGCATTTTTAAACAACTTATATTAGAACCTCCTATGAGATAGATACCAGAAAAAAATGTGCCCAGAACAGTGCCAACTGGAAAGAGCCCACTTCAGGGGGAATGCTTCATTTGAAAATCTTATGGAAAGGATTTGTGTGTATAGGTGTGTTACTGTAAAGGTAGTCCTCAACGTACGACCACAATTGAGCCCAAAATTTATGTTGCTAAGTGAGAAGTTTGCTAAGTGAATTTTGCCCCATTTTACTACTTCTCATGCCACATTTGTTAAATGAATCACTGCAGTTATTAAATTAGTAACACCATTGTTAAGTGAACTTGTTTTCCCATTGACTTTGCTTGTTAGAAGGTTGCAACTGGTGATCACATACAATAACCCTGGGACACTGCAACCATCATAAATGTGAGTCAGTTGTCAAACATCCGAATGTAAATCACATGACCATGGGGATGCTGCAATGGTCATACAGTAAGTGTGAAAAATGGTTATAAGTCACTTTTTCAGTGCAAGTAAACTGTTGTGAGTTGAGGACTACCTGCATTATCTAAAACAGCTGTATAAACATTTCTAAGAGGCCTGGAGCCAAGCACACTGTCTCCATTCTTCATTCTCTGACCTTGTTCTTCATTGGGTAATCTGAACAAATACCTTGAGTATGACTAGACCAATGAAAGATTATCATGTCTTCTCATTATAATATGAGTGTCATATTAACAAATAGTAACTTCGAAGAAGTCTGGCTAGCACTTTTGAACAAAATACGTTAGCCTGAAAAGATGCTACCAGATTTCTTGTCAACTTGACAATGCAGGTTTTTATACTGTCCTTCAAACAAATGTGAATTGCTTCTTCCTAAAAGTCTCTTGCTCCATGCACTGCATATGTGTCTAGGTGAGAGAAATAGCAATTTCTCCTCCTTCCGTAAATGAGTCTGGAAATTTGCTATTCTTCTGGGGGAAAGAGCAAAGGACAGACAAGGGTCAAAAAATACTTTTGAAAAAAAAATGGGTCTAGCAAAAAAACATTTTCAGAGAATCCGAAAACCCTTACACTGGTTGGTCAAAGATTGCAAATTTACACTAAGCCATAATGTATAGTTTACCATATAATGTAGCTAATTAAGTAAACTGTGTAGGGTCCTTGGTACTCTCTGAGATTGGTTGTTTTCTTGCAGACCTTTCGCTTCCCAATTAGGTAACATCATCAGTGCTAGAAGGGAGAGGGATTCGCTGTCTCTTTACATACTAGGGGCTTGCCCTGTCAGTGTTGATGGGAATGTAAACCACGGTTAAGCAAACTGAGTCACTGTTAAAAGTTTGTCACTATTTTCCCAACCTTTTATAGGAAATCCAATGGCGATCTACCTGCCTAAATTGTATTATGGCACTTAATTTTGGGGGGAGGAAAAATAGGCAGCATGCAACAAAAGAGCTATGGAGGCTACTTTCTAATTTCATTTTCATTTTCTCAGCATCTTAATTAACAGTGAGAAAACTCCAAATTAGTAGAAAGACAACTGACAAACTTTCTATCTGCGTGATGAGATTAAAATACTTATAATACTTCTTAAAGTAGTCTGTACTGCATGGAGAACTGCTGTGGAAAATAATGTCTGAATAGGAAACATAGAAATGATGAAAACAGAAATACATAATCCTACAACTGATCAAAGAGAGAAGCAACCTGGAATTAAGGAGAAACTTCCTGACAGTGAGGACACTCAACCGGTGGAATAGCTTGCCTCCAGAAATTGTGGGTGCTCCATCACTGGAGATTTTAAAGAATTGACTAGACATTCAGCTGTCTGAGATGGTATAGGTTCTCCTGCTTGAGCAGGGGGCTGGACTAGAAGACCTCCAAGGTCCCTTCCAGCTCTATTCTATTCTATTCTATTCTATTCTATTCTATTCTATTCTATTCTATTCTGTTCTGTTCTGTTCTGTTCTGTTCTGTTCTGTTCATTTTATATAAGTAAAACATGGGATAACTTTCTAGAAAATATATTTTAGCTATTCAGCCAGATGTTGAAAACATTGCTGTATGAAATAGGAAAGTATCTCTTTATTCAGTGCATGCACTGATGAACAAAATCTTATTAATATATTATATGAAGGATTGCACACTATTTTTCCTTAATATCTCTTCCAGATTTGCACTGTATAGCTGGAATTTCTAGAGAAAGGGTAGCAATGTTAATCCATTGCAGGAAAAATCCTCACTATCTTGTGGCATCATAAAGATGAATGCAGCTATTAGAATGCAATAATTTGTAGAATAATTGTGCATTTCATCAGATGAGCAGAATACTATCCTATGGGAAAAATATATATACATCTGTGGTTGTGCAGATGGGAGCAAAGAGTTAAAGGAGAAGGCAGGGGAGAAGGCAAATGTAGCAACTGAGAATTGAGATGATAATTGTGTTATCTACATTCCCAAAATCGCTGTGACACAGAACTGTCTTGTACTGATGGACTGATTAATATATGAATTGTGATAAGAAAACTGACATCAGCTCACTCCACAGTTAGTGAATTAGCTGCATTTCATCCCTTTATTGATTCTAATTCAGTGAAATCTGCCACAGTGGCCATTTTAGAGGATTAGATTAGACATGGGATGTTCCTGAGCAGACCAGTTCCTTAAGTCACCATACTTTTTTCCCCTCCTTTGTTCTACACACTGATTTTTCCCCCACAATTTCTAAGGAGCTAAGTTAATCTATCACGCACTCCTGTCATAGAAAAATATCACCCATGTACCAGAAGGCCCTTCTATTGTTCACCCAGTACACCTGTAATCTGGCTGTCAATTCCTCCTGGTAGTCAAATACTCTACTGTAACCGTTGTGCAGTTTCCAGAAACATCCTTTCTCTCCCACAGCTCTGTCTAGAGAAGAAAGTGCTTGAATATGTATGTTTGAAGTTCTTTCTTTGCTGTTGGAGGAATAGCTGCCTGCTTCTAGTAAGCTTCAGTGGGTCCTGGGAAGATTCAGTGGATGTGAATAATGTAAGGGCAGTGATGCAAGGGAAGTTTCCCTCTCTTAGTAATGGCTTATAAACACATTAGACTGGATTGGAGAAATGACTATTTCTGAGAAATTTTCGCAAATAGAATGACTGAAGATTACATGCCTCTTCCTAGTAATTGCATGGAGGAACTAGTCTAAGAATGTGGTATAAACATTAGACTTTAAAGATTCATGATGATATTTTCTTCATAGGCCTGGATCTTGTCAGTTATTTTAAATGGATCAATGCTTAGGGGAGGCCATAGCTTCACTGAGTTTAATGGTACACCAAAAGTTCCCAGTTGAGATAGCCTGCAACCAGGAGCTAGTGCAGACAGACAAGGTAGACGAACCAATGATCTGGTTCCATAGTTGTGTTCATACAATATAGAATCTGATTATTACTTCAATCCATTTTTTGGTGCTGCATGACGCATTAAATTGTAAACTAATCAAATGAATGTGCTACACCATATAAAACCTATCTCAGGTTAATACTGATCAAATTTGGCATGTTGTCCTAATCTGATTTAAGTGTTGTGTGAATATAGCTAGCTTTGGGTGTTCCTCAGTTTTCATGAACAGTAAAATATAAATTTAATGTTTAAGCTATCTTTCCACCAAATTTTGGCCATCTCACTATCCATCTTTACAGATCAATTTTTTCATCTATCATGCTTTCCTCATTTGGTATTGCAGCAATAATGTAATTAATGTATTTGTTAGCGAAAGATAATACAATCCTACAACTGGAAAGAATAGCGTAAATAATTCATTTCAACCTTCAGCTTAATCCAGGAAACCCAGCAATTCCCCACTGTTATTTGACACACACACCCCTTGGCTTCAACAGCTCAAGTGTGGAAAGGATCTCCAATCCAGATATTGACTATTGAGTGTTTGGGAAAAGGAGACACATGATCAAATGTGCTTCATGGGGTCACAGTGAAAACTCTTTTGTATTTCTGTTGTGATGTCATGCAAATACAATTTGGATGAAATTATGGCTTGGTGCAGAGAGCCATCCAAATGGCTGCATTGTGGAATTGTTCCTTTTAAGAATTTTCTTCTAATATCCAACCAATCTCTACCTCTCTGTAAAATAAACATGAGTATATTCCTGTATGAATGTAGCAGAAAAGTTTCAGATACTTCAAATCACATTGTAGGTGTTTCCACTAAATTTCTCTTTCTCACCATAAATATCACACCGAAATGTACTTTATTGTTGAATAATCAAGTTGAATTGAACTAGTAATACTATACTTAGAATACTGCATCCAGTTTTAGTCACCATGATACAAAAAAATGTTGAGGCTATGGAAAGAGTGCAGAGAAGAGTAACAAAGATGACTAGGGGTCTGAAGGCTAAAACTTGTCATGGTTGCAGGAACTGGGTATGTCTAGTCTAATAAAGAGAAAGACTAGGGGTGACATGATAGCAATATTCCAATATTTGAGGGGCTGTCACATAGAAGAGGGGTTGACCTACTTTCCCTAGCATCTGAGTAATGGTGGGAGGTCATTAAGAGATCTAACCTAGAATTAAGGAGAAATTTCCTGACAGTGAGAATAATTAATCAGTGGGAAGGCTTGCCTCCAGAAGCTGAGTGTTTCATCACTGGAGATTTTTAAGAAAAGACTGGACAGCCACTTGTCTGGAATGGTATAGAGCAAGGGTGTCAAACTGGAGGCCCATGGGCTGGATGCATCACATGCAGGCTATGCCCACCACAGCTCCACAAAGACAAAACCTGTCAAGATACATCATGATATGTCACGTGTTGCGATCGAGTTTGAAACCTGTGGTGTAGAGTCTCCTGCTTGAGCAGGAGGTTGGCTTAGAAGACTTCTCTTCCAACTCTGTAATTCTGTAAAAAATTTTTTAAAAATAAAGTATATGCAAATAAACAGTTTAGTGCTAAACAACTGTGACGACGGTAAAAGTAGGGCTCAGTATTGGTGGAACTCCATTAATAATGAAATAATGAACTTCAAGTGCCAAAAGATTTATACAATGTTTTCTCCCTGTTGTATTGCAATATATGTGACAATGCATGCCTGGAAGAGCTTTGTTACCAAGACTGAATGGATTTATTTGTCTTGGAGCTGTATCTTGGGTGATAAGTTTTATAAGAGATACTCCAGATCCTTTCCAGCTATTTTTGGAGTTTCCAGAGATTACAAAACCAGTCTATAATTTAACTTTAACTTTATAGTATTATGCATAGTGTAACAGACAGTCCATATTGATCACTTGTGTGGCCCATGAAGTTTTTATATAGCACTGGATGTAAAAGCTTCTCTCCTAAATCCGCTTTTCAGTTATGTCTATGGATATAATCAGTGCTTTTTTTCTAAAAAAAAAAAAGGTGCTGGAACTCTCATCTTGGTGGATGCAGGAGGCAGGGGTGGCAGCGCTGCTGCAGTCACGGACGTGAGGGGTGTTGGTGGCTGGCTGCCCCCCGGGGCTGGAGCCGGCGTGGCTGGTGCTGTGGGAGCAGTGGGGCCCGCTCTACATGGAAGGGCTGTGTGGGGTGGGTGGCAGAGGTGGTACAGACCAGGTGCTGCAAGGCAGCCACGTAGGCACGCAGGGAGAGGCAATAGTGGCGCACGTCCAGCACCAGGTAGGCCACCAGCTGGCCTGGCCCGTGGAAGGTCAGCCACCTGCCGTGCCCCACATGTGCTACTTCCGTGCCCAGCACTGCCACCCCCTGCACCACCTCCCACCACCGCCCCACCAGCGACGCCTCCTGCCCCACGCAGAGTGGGCCCCGTGGCTCCCACAGCACCAGCTGCAACGTGCACCGATGGCACAGACCTTGTAGTCACTACCTAGCCAGATGCCGGTGCAGGGCGGTGGGAGGGTGTGTGTGGTGGGCAGG